>NC_053154.1:134666919-134966919 GCF_016835505.1 Polypterus senegalus
ATGTAGACGGACTTTTTGTTCTTCAAAGTCACCAAAGCGTGCAAACTCAGTGCGCTCAGTTTATCAGCAAAGTGCGATTTGGGAACACCGTAGTGACGACTTGGTTTAACATTACTTGGCAACAGGGAAAGTGGTGCATTTGTGTCTCCCATAAAAGCAGCTTCACTTGAAATCACTTTGTGATTGTGCACGGGTAAAAACGTCCGCTGAAGTGTCAGATTCTTATTTAATTCTTTTGCTTTCTGTATCTTCTGCATTGCATTCAGGTTACCCTGATGTTTTGTCTCATAGTGCCGTCTTAGATTAAATTCTGTAATTACAGCCACATTAGCTCCACAAATGAGACACACGGGTTCAGTAAACATATACTCAGCCTCCCATCGGTTTTAAAGGCTCTATTTTCAGAATCAACTTTTCTCTTCAGCATCGTGTGAGCTAGCTTCGCAATAACTTGCAGCATCATAAGCTAGACGTGATTAACGCGTAAGTGTTCGCAAGGCAGCTGAAGCGCTGCATTATGGGATCTGTAGTTTATTGTGTTACCAGCGCTTCATATACCCGGGCCATTAATAACAATAATACAGTATATAAAATGATCTCGGGCGGATATAATTACACGCCGGGCGGATGTGGCCGCGCCCTTGAGTTTGACACATATGGACTAAATAGAACTTGAAAAGATATATTTTTCAAATGTGATCGCGCAATTCAGATAGAGTTGACGCACTACAGCCTGCATGCCTCAATAAGTCATCCTCCCTCGCTCTTACTTTTTACCGCTCATCTAATGAATACACTGAGTATGGCTTTACCAAAACAATCATTGATGGCGAATAAAGTATCCATTATTCGAGTATGTAGAACGGGATATATATATACATATATATATACCAGCGTATCGCAGCGGAAAGTAGTGTGTTAAAAAGCTAGAAAAAGAAAAGGGAACATTTTAAAAATAACGTAACATGACTGTCAATATACAGTATTTGTTTTGTGAGTGTTACTGAGTGTTGCTGTCATCAAGGATTTGATTATCATTATTTCTTTCAATCAGGTTCGTATTTGTAGGATGTGTTGTGTTCAAGTTACATTCCGTGTTTGTCAATCGCTGTAAAGATGACAGGTTTCATTCATCGATTTGTTTCTTACTGCATCAATAAACAGCTCGTCTTCTTCTTTATCTGAGACCTGACACACTGCATGCACGGGTTTTTTACACTGTCTTCCTTTAGCGGGACATTGACTTTTTCCACGTGTGCTTTGTTTCCGCAGTAGCTGGATTTATGAATATGCTTGTATGTATCAGACGCTTCATATTTTTGCTGCCTTTTCAATTGTGTAATTGGTTTTGTTCAGCTCTTTGGAACTGTTGCTTTTATCTGTGCACGCGCCAGTTCACGTGAGCCGCTCGGTGTACATGCATCGAAGGTTCCCAGCTGTGCTGGTGCCATCTCGTGCTATGTCCATGGCTGTATTTAATGTTACCTTAGTCCTGGCACTTAAAACTTTCTCTCGCAGTTTCGCTGAGTTTGTGTCAAACACCACCCTGACCATCTCATCTTCCTCTCCATAAGCACAGTCCTTCACCCGTGAATATTTAGTGGCAGTTTGCTATTGGATTGCCGCTGACGGACGGCCTTATATGGGCAGGCACTAAATTACAAACGCCAGCGCAGCCTGTCTATGAACTTAATTTAAAGTGTAGGTTTACATCGTGCTTTGTTTCCGAAGTAGCAGAACTCATGAATATGGTTGTATATGTCACTCGCTCGCTTATTGTTTCGCTGCCTTCTCAATTATATAATGCATGTTTTCTTCAGCGTTTTTTGGAGGTCTTCCTGGTTTTCTATGTACTGCGTGATTACGTGTGAGGCGTGATGATGTCACACGAAACTCCGCCCCCACGGCGTTCAAGCTCATCTCCATTACAGTAAATGGAGAAAACAGCTTCCAGTTATGACCATTACGCGTAGAATTTCGATATAAAACCTGCCCAACTTTTGTAAGGAAGCTGTAAGGAATGAGCCTGCCAAATTTCAGCCTTCCACCCACACGGGAAGTTGGAGAATTAGTGATGAGTCAGTGAGTGAGTGAGTGAGTGAGTGAGGGCTTTGCCTTTTATTAGTATAGATTACATTATCAAACGTTTATTCATGAACTGAAATTGTATTGATTTGGACAGATTTTTAAGTTTACATTTCTTTTTGCACTTTATCACAAAATACAGTGCTAATATTCAAATGATAAAAGTTTTTCATGTATGTTTTTTGATATTTATTAGATTTTTAATGGAGTCATCCACAATTGTTATTTTGAAGGACAGGTTATTTATTAGTCGGCTTTTTTTGCCAGGGGCTAATATTATTGCTTCAGATTTTGCTTTTCTAATAACTGGCTTTGACTTTTCTTCACTGCAAGAAACAATTTTAGAGGAAACCATATTCTTTTAAATTGCAATGGGTAATCAGTTTGGAATTTCTGGAGTTTTTACTATAATTAATATTATATGTTTATGATTTTCATTTATTTAAGTCATTCACTCAAGCACACCGCACTAAATACCACTTCAGACTTGATAGTTCTGTTCGTGTCAAAGCAAACGGGGGTGAGGTTTGGGTGGGTTGAGGGTAATCGGGGGGATGTCTCCCCTGTGAAGCCCCAATCACATCCAGTTCACATTGAAGAAACTGGTGGTGGTGGATGTTTTTCCACTATTACAATAGCACGTCAGGGGCAGGAGTATGGGGTTAAGGGTAGTGGATTGAGAGGAAAACTGGTGTTTACTATTAGTACAGAAAATCTCAAGATGCTGGCTCCATATTATTTTAAAATTTGGATTTTTCAGCACTTTTCCAGTACTGGTATGCCCCATGACCCTGATGCTGTGTTTATTTTTTTGTTATTGTTAAAATGAAGGTGCATTAGACTGCCAACAGATTTCAGACATTCTCTTCTAGTCACATAGTATTAATTGCCCTAATCTGAACTATGAAAAAACATCTTCAATTATAATAACAAAAGTACCATGCATTATTAATACTCAAAAGAATGGCTCCACGAACTTGCTACATATTTTTTTTGTGGATGCAATTCTTTTCAAAACTGTTTTACACATCTCTAGTTTTCAGTGCTTATGTTACTTTGGCCATTGCAATGACATCATCTCATGTATAAAAGACAGGAGTGAACCTTGGCTGGATCATACATCAGCTTCCATAACCCATTAGTGACCAATTATGATAATGCCGAGAGTTTAGAAAAGCTTCCTTTGACAAGACTCAGCTTTTCAGTAACTGATGGATGCTCACTTGTGCTACTCTCCATTTAGTCCTTTTAAATGAATTGTGTTTTTTTCTCATTATAGTAATGTTGTTAGCTGAATGCTCACTTAGACCCTGATATTGTATGTCTACCTTAACTTTTCCTTTTTAACTTTAAATAGCAAGTTAGAAAATAATTTCTGCATAGCGATTTAGAAAAAGGAAGGATGAATACTGCTCAAACACATGTAATAAGAAGACAAACTAAAATGGCCACTCTGTATTTTTCTAAATACAAAGACATTAAAATATAAACCTTATATAACTAATGTAATATACACTCTTCAAAAAATTAAGGGAACGCTTAAATCACAAAATGGATCTTAATGAAATATTCAAGTGGAAAATCTTTACTGAATAATACTGTGGAATTCGTTTACAACAAAATGAGGTAACAACAGTCAATGAAAACCAGATCACCAACCCACTGTTGGCTGGATTCAACATCACACCGAAAATCTAAATCAAAAATTGAAATCACAGGCTGACCCAACTAGCATGAAATTTCATCACGCCTGTATGCACTTCTCACAACATCTGGGCATGCTCCTGATGAGAAGGCAGATGGTGTCCTGAAGGATCTACTCTCAGACCTAGATCAGGGCCACTAGTGAGCTCCTCTATTACAACTTGGTGGAGTTAGATGCATCGATACATTACACTCCAAAGGGTTCTCAAGTGGATTCAGGTGTGGGAAACATATGGGCCAATCAATGGCATCAATGCCTTCATCATCCAGGAACTAATTTCACAGTCTGCCCACATGAGGCCAGATATTATCCTGCAGCAGGAGGAACCCAGGGCACCAGCGTAAGGTCTTACAACGACTGAGGATTTCATCCCTGTACCTAACAGCAGTCAGAGTACCAATGCCTAGCACATGGATGTCTGTTTGACCCTCCAAGGTATGCCTTCCCAGACCATCAATGACCAACTGCCAAACAAGTCATGCTGGATGATGCTGCAAGCTGTGTAATGTTCACCATGGCATCTCCAGACTCTATCACATGTGTTCAGTGTGAACCTACTCTCATCTGTTAAAAAAGAACAGGGCTCCAATGGTGGAATTGCCAATTGTGGTATTCATGCATGGTGATGCCACTCTCATGGAGCCTGTTTCTGACACTTTTGTGCTCGAGACTGTGCTGGGAGACACAGTAAACATTCTTGTGATGTCACATATGGATGTGCCACACTGGAGGAGCTGGACTACCTCTGCAACCTGAATCAGCTGCAGGTACCGTCTCATGCTACAGTATAGACAGTATAGCAGTCAGGTGGAAAAGTTTGTTTCTTGCAGCAAAGAGAATCGTCTCCATCTTAACATTAGCAAAACCATGTAACTGTTTATCAACTTTCACTGCACCAAACAGCCTCAATATCTGGTCACTATTAAAGTAGTGGATATAGAGGTGGTCCAGTCTTTCAAATACTTGGGGGTCTGCATTAATGACAGTTTTGACTGGTGTCGGAACACAGAGGAACTATATAAGAAAGGGCAGAGCAGGCTCCTTAGGTGAAAGTGTTCCTTCTTTATCGGAAGTGACATCCTTCACGTCTTCTATAACTGTGATGGCCAGTGTGATCTTCTATGCTGTGGTGTGTTGGGCTGGTAACATTACTTCAAAAGAGGCCCACCAAATTAACAAGCTAATTAATAGGGCAAGCTCAGTTATAGGATACACTCTGAACCCCCTGGAGGTTATAGCAAAGGAAATAATTAAAACAAAACTGAGTACCATTATGAATAATGCTTCAAATCCTCTCTCTGACACATTAACACTGAATACTTTTAGCCAACATTTTTATTTGGCAGAAGTGTGTCAAGAAACACTACTGGGGCTCCTTTATAACAGCAGCAATACATCTGCATAATGCCTGACTGTGCCTTTGACAGCCAAGTTGGAACTTTTCTTTCTTTTGAATGTTCTTACTTTATAGTCATTCCCATGTGTGTTCACATCAAAATGTTTGTGTATTTATATATGTACTTATTTGTTTAAATAGTTTCTGTAAAAAGCTAAATTTCCCCCTGGGGACAAATAAAGTTCTTTCTATCTATATGCCCTTTGTTATGAATGTTAAGAACTTTATTCTGTCGATAAAAGTATGACTCCATTAGCTGCTCCAATATCACTTAAAGTTTGAGTTATGCAAATAGCAAGTGTTAATTATTGCCAGTAACCTTTTGCAAAGTGTTATTAACAAGAATACAAAAACATCTAATTAATGTAACATATCAACAGCCATTGTGATTATACATTTACCAGTCAGGATCACATAATCAGATTTAAAGGCTACTTCCTACCAAGACAGGGAACTTATTTCATTTTGTGAAAACTTAATCTACACCCTTGTCTTGTGAAGCTTATCCAAGATATAAACAGAGTACAGGGCAGTCTTGTAATAAATCGCTAGTCATACTGTTGAAGCAAGTATTGTATATCATCCATCCATCCATTTTCTAACCCGCTGAATCCGAATACAGGGTCACGGGGGTCTGCTGGAGCCAATCCCAGCCAACACAGGGCACAAGGCAGGAACCAATCCTGGGCAGGGTGCCAACCCACCGCAGGACACACACAAACACACCCACACACCAAGCACACACTAGGGCCAATTTAGAATCACCAATCCACCTAACCTGCATGTCTTTGGATTGTGGGAGGAAACCGGAGTGCCCGGAGGAAACCCACGCAGACACGGGAGAACATGCAAACTCCACGCAGGGAGGACCCGGAAGCGAACCCGGTCTCCTAATCGAGGCAGCAGCGCTACCACTGCGCCACCGTGCCGCCCATTGTATATCACTACCTTTGTTAATTGAAGCATCTAGAGTAGTAAACGGGGTAAACTATTCAAATTAAAACTGTAATATTTCTTTTTGTACAAAATTTTCTAACAGAAGCTGCAATCATAAATACTTAACATATTAACTTTGCCTTGTGCAACAACTTTTTTTAAACTTTCTTTACAGACTTTAAATGTTTGTCAGGATTATTTGCTTAAAATGCTGCTTCTATAAATACTTAAAAACATGTCAATTACTCACTGCTTTGCAGGAAAATACAAATTTATTGTTGTTAAACAATAAATAAATAAATAAATAAATAAATAAAAGCTGTTGTTTTCATTATACTCCTTTACTTAGGATTTGTATTTGATATTACTACCTTAGACTCCCCAACTGATGTGCTGGATTAAGTGGAGAAGTAAAATTTTGCAAGGCATCCATATAATCTGGTCTTCTCATTTGCTCTACAAGAAACTTCATCTGCACCTAAAGAGTTGGAGAGAAAAACAAAGAGCTAATTTCATATTTGTTATTGTTCTTCCCAATTCTGTCATTCCTCCAGTTAAGCCTTCTATCCAATTTAAGAATAATGGAGAGTCAGAGCCTTCCTTGGCAGCATTAGAAACAAGGCAGGAATCAATCCTGAATGGGGATATCGGTCTGTCTCACAAATATACACACGTAAAGACACAATCCAACCTAGACACCCGAAGAGAGTTCAATTAACCCTGCACACAGTTTTAGAATGCAAAAAAGAGGCCACAGTACCCATGAAAAATCCAACATAAATACAGTGTGAACATGTTAATTCTATACAGACAATGGGTAGGCGAGAATTTGGACCCAAGTTTACTAGAGCTGCAAAAGCAAGCTAAAGTTCACCTCACAGTATCAGTTACCAGGTACATAAACAACTTAATTAAATTCTAGTTCACTGCATGACATACAAATACACAAATGTATAATTACTTCTTGATTTATTCTATACCTTTTGTGCTTCATCTTTTTTTTCCTGTTTAAGTATGTCAGTGAGGTTAATTAACTTCTCCATGGCTTCAACTTGTCTGCTTAGATGTTTGAGATACATCCCGCACGCTCTACAGTAGGACTCCAATAACAAGCCAAAACGCTGACTGACTGTTTTGTTGTGCATTTCTGACCTTTAAAAAAGTGAAAACATAAATTGTATTTTAGTATTGTCTATCTGTAATTTATCAAAAACAATCTAATAAAATTAGTTATACAAAGCCAGAAAGTGTAATAGCTAAATGTATTTTCAAGATAATAATATGAAAGGCAACACAAACAACAAGAAATTTCCTTCAGAGTCAGCATTTGACATCACAACTATAGTTTTTAAAGTAAACTAATCAAAGCAAACCATCAGACAATGTTATTTTAAATGCTTTATGCCAGTGTTTTGACCCACTGAATAGATCACAATTGTTAGCATGGGGTTTGGGCTTTGTCCTAGTTAGTGAAATTAGCACAATCTTCATTTCCCCTTGTTGAATCGAATGTGATCCTCAGAGTGGGGGAGGGAGTTTAGGACTATTGTCAGAGTGGCAATCTGTTGATACTCACTTGCAACCTACCGTGACCAACTACCAATATAAACAATAGCAACTTGCTACTCAACGCTGGCAGCCTAACCCAATGGTTGAGAAACACTGCTTTATACGAAACTAAATAATTCACAAATTTTTATGCTGTTTAATGGTAGGCATAACTACATTTTCATCCAATGGAATATGGCATACATGTTATATTAATAGAATTATAAATCAACACACTCAAGAGCTGTCCATTTTCTTACAGAAAAGGAAAAAAAACTATAAATAACCTGAAAACGTGTAACTTACTTCAGATGCCAAAAGAAGAAATGTCCTATTCTTTGATTAGTCAAGGCTTTCTTCAGCAAAAATCTCACCAACGGGTTATCTAAATACTGCTCATATTTAAGGACCTGAAAATGAGAATTACAATATAAATTTATTTAATAAACATTAATTATACCTAAAATATTTAACTTTTAATATCTTATTTACATTGAACTTTTTACCTGCACAAGCTGAATAAGATACTGAGAAAGTTTATCATCTGTTAAATATTTCTCAAGACACCTTACAGCAAAATCACGTATCATTGGATCTGGGTAGTTACAGTCCAACAATTCCATTGCCTGCTCTGGCTTAATAGGTGGCCAATCTTTCAAAAGACAATACATCTGCTCAAACAGAAAGCAGCATAGTATGAAATTAGTACAACTGAAATATACATTTTCAATAGTCAATAAGGGGCTCAAAATGAAAACAGAAAACTTTTTAAAAAATTAAGAGTTTAGCATATGAAAGACATTAAACATTCATGTTACTTGTGCCACTTCATCTCTGGAGTTCCACTTCACAGCAAGCAACATCTTAGGAAGAATTTCAGGAATATTCACACAGTAATCTCTGTGGAGTTAAAAAAAACAACTTACAATTGTACTGTAATTTTGAAGATTTGAATCAAATAAAGTACAGAAAGCAAATATGTTTTTAAAATGTGGCTTTTTACATATGTCTGTCAAACACCATTTACCTATTTCGCCATAAAAAATCTTTCTCTTGTTCAGTGATTTCAGAAAGTGGGTCTCGGTTACACAATAGGCGAAACTGTTCAAGGTCATTTTCTGTCAAATCATTATCTCTTACCAGTCGGTTACTCTGAAAGACAAAATTTTGTTCCTGGTTAACGGATGAGTAGACAAACCAATTTTATATTAGCTATAGCTATAATGGACAGTACACTTACTAAGCCAGGCTGAAAGTAATTAATACCCAAATCTCTGGACATGGTCCAAGTGGCATGTTCCTCGATAGCTGGCATATCAGGAAACTTCAGAAGACTGCTAAAATTGTCAAACTCTATCTCTAAACAAGGCGTTTCCTGGAAACAGATGAAAAGTATTATACACAGTATTTAGGAGTTTTGCCGTTTTATGTTGTCAATCATATATAACTGAAAGATATCAGTGCTAGCATGGTGGCTAAGACAGATTTCCAGTAAAGTCATTCTGTATAGGACTTACATATTCTCCCTATGTTTCTTTGACATCCCAAAAAAGTGTATTTGTTAGCTAAGGAATCCTAATTCATCTGGAATAAGTGTTTGCAGATATATCAACAAGTGTTGAATGGGATAGTTTGATATCCCATCTATGAATTAATGTTAACTTGTGCCTCATGCTGATGAGATACACTTCAACTCCCTTTAATCTTTAAAGCTCAAGACAAACTCAGAAAATTAATATATATTGATGAAACAGTTGACAATATGGAAACAAAGTCAGACACTGGCAAGATTACTCTAAATTCAAAGAAAATCTGTAGAATACTGAGAAACCTTTTCTCTAGAAAAGACAGCAAATACTGTTTTTTTAAGTATGCATACAAGATGAACATAGTGCATTTATTTTTTCATTATACTTACATTTTATAATATTTTCAAAAGATAGATGTTCATCAAGGCAACACAAAACATATAATTTAAATAGACATATGGTTAAATAAAATATTGGATTTAAAAAAATATATATATAATAAACTGGAATGTACTGAAACCATACAGATGATTATTAAATAATTGTAGTCCTACTATGTGTATTGTTTTTGAAAACAACTCTCATCACTCACTCTCTATTTGTAATCATTCTATATCAGAACACTGTAGACAAAAAACAAGCAGACCTACTTGACAAAGATTAGCACATAGCACTTATTTACTACAAAAGAAACACCACAGAGTACTTAAGACAATTTTTACTACTGTGAATTGTGCCAATGAAGCCCAGAATCCAACTGGGTAGTCTGAAACCTGCTACGGGACCACAAACAAACTTAAGTTTCTTTCCACCTAAGGTAAATAAGTGCTTATCAGAAGCAAGATGACACCTTAAGCAAATACATAAAAAACACTTATAATAAATGTATATAGAATCTAAACTTTGATATGTTGTTGCCAATATATGATAGGTTGGAGAAAAAAAATGTAAATCTTATTTACAAGTCAATTAAATAGTTAATTGCAAATGTTGATTATTATATGGGTAAGACCCAAGTAGCCATGTTGTACTTTTGTGCAGAAAATGTTTTCTGTTAAATTTTATGCTCCTATCCCACAAAGTAACATCCTGTAAATTTATCACTGTTTTTGTATACCTTATTTGGATTTGAACCAGTAACTCCTATAGGGTTTAGTAAGTCTTCCAGTCCATGAGGAACAGACCATAAATTTAGAGCCATTTTTCCAGAAACAAGGGTATGTGTATAGTCAAACAAATTTATATTTCCCCAGGCCAAAGGGCAGTGCTCCTATAGTGAAAAGGCAATAAAATCAGATGTAAAAATGTATTTAATAATTTAATGAAACGACTAAAGATACTGTATTGTCCACACAGACAGACACATTACAAAAGTAGAGTAGCATAGTTAAATTTTATTAATTTGAAATATCATTGACAAAAAGTATTAATAAGAATGCAAAATCAACTTAAGCAGCTTTAATCTATAAAATTCTAAATAAAAATTACAGGAGAGAGAGAAAATGGTGTTTTCTAATCATTAAATAGTGTTTCTAGGAATAACAGAAGGGAAATAGAAGATTTTAAAATGTAGCACCTCTTTGGCACCCTTTCTCCCTTTGACAGAGCAGATGGACAAACAGAGACGGGCTGCACGAGGAAGATCAGGAATGAACATATCATATGTCAGCCACTCATTCCACCTACAAACAAAAGAAAGAAGTATCTATACATTATGTAATACCACAAACACCAAAGCTGATAAATAACCAACAATGGCAAGATTAAACTTAAATCAAGCTTCAAAATCAAAGAAAAACGTGTTTATGTAAGAGAACGTGCATGAATTACTAAATGACAAACTGTAATTCTTGCATGTGTAAAACAGAACAGTATATATTTAAACTAATATCAAGCATTATTTCAAGTGCTTCTGAAACTGAAGGAAGTCACTTAATGCATAATTGCCTATTTAAAACCATGCTCAAAACAAAGATCCTCACCAATTTTCAAAATAAGCTCCCCAGAAGAATAATAATTAAAAAATGTATAGTCAATCTTTTAATCTATCTTAACTATGGTTCAAAAATAAATAAAATAAATAAATTTTATGTTCACGCAGTAATTATCTTCGATAAATTGTCAAAACAATTTGGGGGTGTGGTCATAAACAAATGCCACTTTTAGTTTTATATAATAAATGTTTACCACTTAATGATTTCAGACCAAAAGGGGTCTAATGGTGATATGGCAAGAAAAAAAAAAAGTTACTATGTTCTCCTTTACTAATCTGTAACACATACATACACGTGTATATACACACATATATATATATATATATACACACATATATATATATATATATATATATATATATATATATATATATATATATATATACACATATACACACACACATATATATACATACACACACACACACACACACACACACACATATATATATATATATACATACAGTATATATACACATACACACACACATATTCATACATACACATACATGTGCATCAAACGCAGCTGCATAACAACGTCGTGATAATGAAGAGACAAGGTTGAAATGTAGCAAATGCAGCTCATCAATGTGAGTAATGGAAGGCTTGAAGTTTTCACTAAAAACATTGTCTATCTGGAGGTACCAGAGACAAAGATCAATAGGACTCATATGATAGAGATACGGCTAAGACATGGTATCACCATAGCGTTCTTACGAAAGCCAGTGGGACAGCAAGCTCAAGTGGGTCCATGTCCTCTGCACTCTTAAGAGTTAACTGACTCCTCTCCAAGTTCGCGAATATGGTAAAACTGCTAGGGAGTGTTTGGGTTGGTTTTAGTCCTGAAGACCACACACATATATATGTAGTGTCCCTTAGGCGGCTCCCGGAGGCAAGCGGTTTCACTGCCTGCCCACCACACACGGCTGCCCTGTTCGTTCTTAGTGGGCAGCTGGTAATGCCGCAAGTGGTGGCAAAATGGAAGCTGGAGGGGGGGCGATTTCGCTGCTCGCGCACTGTAGTGTCCCTCGGGTGGCTCCCAGCGGCAAGCGATTTCACTGCCCGCCCACCACACATGGGTGCCCTGATCGTTTTCAGTGGGCGGCTGGTAATACTGCAAGTGGTGACCCAGTTGTGGCTGAATGGAGGCCATTAAAGGGTGCATTGAATGGCTGCCTATTGAATGGGGGCGATTCACTACCCGCCTCTGGCCGCACCGCGTTCGTTCTTGGTGGGCGGACACTGCAGGCAGCATAATGTAGTGGAGGTGACTGTGAGGTGGGCTGGTGGTGAACCGCCCGTCGATGCATTCTCAATAGCAAGCCTGCTTGTACTGTTACGTACATAGCAGGAAGTTGTCTCTTGTCAGTACATCAGATGTGTTGATGACTGGTGCCTTCCTGCTGTGATAGCGTGTACAGTGCTGTGCATGAGCTCATCTTAACCTTTTGTCTTCTCCCTTCAAGAATGTCTCTGAAACACAAATCTGATGCAAGTGCTGGTGATACAATAAAGAAGAGAAAAACTTCATCATTGAAAATAAAGTAGAAACAATAAAAAGGTCAGAGAGAGGTGAAACTCCATCATTCATTGGCAGAGCACTTGGCTACAGTTGGTCAACAATAGTATTTATTAAATTTATGTACCTGTTCTGACCTACATACAAATTCAACTTAAGGACAAACCTACAGTCCCTATCTTGTACGTAACTCGGGGACTGCCTGTATATGCATTGAGATGAACTTGTATCATTTCAAGTTTGTGTGAGGCTAACTGAAAACAAACATTCCCCCATAAACAGCATTCACTTGTACATAAATGGCTAACCTGTATTGTATAGCCAACTTTGGTTGCATAGGAGGAGAGAAGAAATACCACATGAACACACAAATACCTGCAGCTATTTCAACATTGTGGATGTTTACTTCATTTTAACTTGTACCTAGCTGTCTGGATTATAAACAAATATAAATGTGATTAAAAAAAATTAAATAAACAACAACCATTCCATGCACTCTCAAGTATGTACCAAAGTAATTGTGCTATAATTAATATTTCAGATAAGGAAAACGTAATAGCTATCTTCCTTTGCATGCAAAACTACTATTGATTGACACCTTAAAATATCAAGACTAAACCATCCATTCACATCCAATTGGCATAAAAGGTTTGCTCTCCTAAAACATTTGATTTTTACAGTTGTTTTTAATCTATTGGTAGCTGGTTTCTCTTTGAACAAGATTGGAGTTAAATATTGTATCATTTTTGTCAGCTTCAAGGAAGACTTGTTTCTTTTTAATCTAACCTATGCAAGTAGGGAAGGGAAAAAATGAAGGTACAGTTTTTGCCTTCACTTACTAAAATTCAGGAGAATTTTTATAGATGGTTAGGGGTATTTTGTGAAATATAAAAATAAAGTTTACCTTATCAGAATAGTACATAGTAACCAAGTCATCAATAAGAGAAAACAAATTACAAATTAAGCAGAGTATAAATTTAATCAAGTTGCAATTCAACCAACATATGTTCCAGTAAACAGATCACCTTCTATAGAAACCAGTATGCGCACTGGGGGAAAGCGATAAGAGTTGTGCATAAAGCAATGTATAAACTAAAAAAAAATGCGGAGAGTTTCATGCATATTAACCAGTACATTAAAAACTGAACAAACACAACTCAAATGAACAATCAAAGCATTTCATATCAAGCCATTCCATCTGTTTGTTATTCAATATTAGCATTTAAACATTGGTGTAGCCAAATTATACCGTTTCTAAATGGTGCCTCACTTACTACTCTCATTTCAGTGCTACTTCGAGACAATGCCCAATAAGCCTTGCTATTCAATTAAGATATTTTATCAGCGTGTGCTTCTATTCTAAGTTTTTTTTTCCCCCCAAGTTTGATCTGTTTAATAGTTATGGATCAAGGTATTGGTATATTGTCAATCATGTGTGCAGCAGACTATATAGTAGCCAATTGTAAAACAAAACAGTTGATTTTATGAATGACAGTATTTTAATTGGACAGTCGGGCCAAGACGCGAGAGGAAGAAGTAAAAATCATTACATTAGATTGAAACACACTGCCAAAGCTGTTTCCCGCTGTGATAGTAACAGTTATACATATTAAATTAATAACAGTACTATGCATAATTTTAGCTTTTTGCCTTTTACCTCAGATTACTTCTGACACAGGAGTTATTAACCACAATGATTCACAATCAAATAATCTCAAGTCTGTTAAAAAGCCACTAAATGATTTCTGTGTGAAAACAGAAGCTTTATTCACTAACATTTTTTTATTTTATGCTGATGCTGTCATATCAGTATACCAGTACTACAGTTGATGCTTTTGCCCAATAGGGTGTAAACGCAAAGGTGCAAAGTAAACCTTTGAACAACTCAAAGGTTTCACCATCCAAGCGGCCGTGTCAGAGTTGTACCGTAACCCGATTTCTTTTTCTTTGGTTATATCCTTGATTAAAGGCACACTTGTTTGGTTATACTTGTACTGTTTGTGAAAGTGTTTATATAATATTTGGACCAGTCTTCACACATTATACGCTTCATATTAAAATGTTGTCATTAGTACTTTAACATGAAAAAAGTTTCTAATTTAGCTATGTGTTCAACACTTCTTGCCTCGCAATTCCTGTCATCCTACATTTACATAGATTGTTGTAGACACAGAACATACATGAAATGGGATGGGATAGCAGGCTATTTGCTGCTTGTGCTGATCGACACATTTGCAAAAAAGACGCTAATGGAGAGGTGTGAAGGAATTTAAGGTGGCCGAGATTATGTGTTTTTCATAGGCTTCAGGGATTCTTGTGTTAAATAGGTACATGGGACGGGGGTCTGTCCTATTGAGTCCTGCATTTTAAAAAGGTATGTACATTAACCCTTAAACCACCACATACTTGGGGGTTAATGCACTCCTGGACGCCAAATACTTTTTTGCTGCACTTTTTAAGTAAACGTCACAATCTACAGTATACTAATAAAAGGCAAAGCCCTAACTGACTGACTGACTACTCACTCATCACTAATTCTCCAACTTCCCATGTAGGTAGAAAGCTGAAATTTGGCAGGCTTATTCCTTACAGCTTATTTACAAGAGTTACTTTGCAGTTATTTATTTATGGTTTCATTTCGAAATTCTACACGTAACGGTCATAACGATCGACAACATCCGCCATGTGAACTTTCTTATTTATGGCCCCATCTTCACAAAATTTGGTAGGCAGCTTCCCTGCGATAACTGAAACCGATGTACTTACTTATTCCGATGGTATGACGCCACTGTCGGCCGCCATATTGAACTTTCCAACGTCGCCAATTTTCCAACTTCCCCTGTAGGTAGAAGGCTGACCCCATCTTCACGAAATTTGGTAGGCGGCCTCCCTGCGCTAACCGAAACCAATGTACATACTTATTTCGGCGGTATGACACCACTGTCAGCCGCCATATTGAACTTTCCAATGTCACTAATTCTCCAACTTCCCGTGTAGGTAGAAGGCTGAAATTTGGTACTTATTTCGGTGGTATGATGTCACTGTCGGCCGCCATATTAAACTTTTAACGGAAACCGATGTACGTACTTATTTCGTTGGTATGACACCACTGTCGGCCGCCATATTGAACTTTCCAACGTCACTAATTCTCCAACTGCCTGTGTAGGTAGAAGGCTGAAATTTGCCAGGCTCATTCCTTACAGCTTACTTACAAAAGTTAAGCAGGTTTCATTTTGAAATTCTACACGTAATGGAAAAAAGTTTAATAAATTTGCAAAAACCTCAAGTAAAAAAAAAAACAACTGCGAAATCACATGTACATGAGTATTTACAGCCTTTGCTCAATACTTTGTCAATGCACCTTTGGCAGCAATTACAGCCTCAAGTCTTTTTGAATATGATGCCACAAGCGTGGCACACCTATCCTTGGCCAGTTTCGGCCATTCCTCTTTGCAGCATCTCTCAAGCTCCATCAGGTTGGATGGGAAGCGTTGGTGCACAGCCATTTTAAGATCTCTATAGAGATGTTCAATCGGATTCAAGTCTGGGCTCTGGCTGGGACACTCAAGGACATTCACAGAGTTGTCCTGAAGCCACTCCTTTGATATCTTGGCTGTGTGCTTAGGGTCGTTGGCCTGCTGAAAAATGAACCATTACCCCAGTCTGAGGTCAAGAGCGCTCTGGATCAGGTTTTCATCCAGGATGTCTCTGTACATTGCTGCAGTCATCTTTCCCTTTATCCAGACTAGTCTCCCAGTTCCTGCCGCTGAAAAACATCCCCACAGCATGATGCTGCCACCACCATGCTTCACTGTAGGGATGGTATTGGCCTGGTTTCCTCCAAACGTGACGCCTGGCATTCACACCAAAGAGTTCAATCTTTGTCTCATCAGACCAGAGAATTTTGTTTCTCATGGTCTGAGAGTCCTTCAGATGCCTTTTGGCAAACTCCAGGCGGGCTGTCATGTGCCTTTTACTAAGGAGTGGCTACCATCTGGCCACTCTACCATACAGGCCTGATTGGTGGATTGCTGCAGAGATGGTTGTCCTTCTGGAAGGTTCTCCTCTCTCCACAGAGGACCTCTGGAGCTGTGTTCTTGGTCACCTCCCTGACTAAGGCCCTTCTCCCTCGATTACTCAGTTTAGATGGTCGGCTAGCTCTAGGAAGAGTCCTGGTGGTTTCGAACTTCTTCCACTTACAGATGATGGAGGCCAGTGTGCTCATTGGGACCTTCAAAGCAGCAGAATTTTTTCTGTAACCTTCCCCAGATTTGTGCCTCGAGACAATCCTGTCTCGGAGGTCTACAAACAATTCCTTTGATTTCATGCTTGGTTTGTGCTCTGACATGAACTGTCAACTGTGGGAACTTAAATAGACAGGTGTGTGCCTTTCCAAATCATGTTCAATCAACTGAATTTACCACAGGTGGACTCCAATTAAGCTGCAGAAACATCTCAAGGTTGATCAGGGGAAACAGGATGCACCTGAGCTCAATGTTGAGCTTCATGGCAAAGGCTGTGAATACTTAAGTACATGTGATTTCTAAGTTTTTTTATTGGTATTAAATTTGCAAAAACCTCAAGTAAATTTTTTTTCACATTGTCATTATGGGGTGTTGTGTGTAGAATTCTGAGGAAAAAAATGAATTTAATCCATTTTGGAATAAGGCTGTAACATAACAAAATGTGGAAAAAGTGATGCGCTGTGAATACTTTATGGGTGCACTGTAAGTCATGAAATAAAGTACTACATAGTAAGACTTTTAATTTAAAAGATATGTATGTTACATATTTATATAAACTTAAAGCCCCTCCCAAGAAAACAACCAGCAAATTACTAGATGTCATTAAGAGTACTGTAAGGCAGCAACTTTCAAAGGTTGAGGTTGAGCTTTCAATTAACTAGGCCCTTGAGGATCACTTTTGTAACTACAGTTTTAATTACACTTCTCTGTTAAACGGCTTGTATAAAAATTCTAAAAACAGAATAAATAACACTGCAATGAGAGGCCTTCCCAAACAACCGAACATTAAAAGAGCTGTGACAATGTATTTAACAAACAACAAACATGAGATCTTCTCCAGAACAGTCCAGCCAATAAAGTATGGCTCAAATGAAATACTTGTGAGCAACAGAATAACCATTAAAAACTAGTAATAAACTGTACTATTTTCAAATGCCCTCAATTAAGAAAGCAAAGCAAGTTATATTTATTATTCAGTTTTCTTGCCCTCTTTTCGTCACATCTTAGTTAAAAATTTGCAGTTGATTTTGAGACATGTCATTTAACACTAGAATTAAAATTGCCTACGAAAAAACACGTAAATCCGTCCCACCTTAAATCGCTTCTTAAATCCCTTCACACCTCTCCGCCAGCGTCCTTTGTCATCTAAATGTGCTGATAAAGAGAAGATAGAAACAGCCGGCTATTCAATCCCACCACCAATTTAGAACGTGCACGAACTTCTCTCAGCTCATACCTTGATTGATTGAGTATCTGGGAGTGAAGTGAAGTTTTAGAGTGGAAATAATAGATCGTTATTTGGAACACACGCATTTCATGTCTGTTCCGTTTCTACTCTACAGTAATCTGTGTAAACACATTGTTAAAATAGAAACGTTTTTTATATTCTAGTAGTAGATAACAAAATGTAGGCACAAACTATATAATGTATGAAGCCTGAAGTCCAAATATCAAAGAAACATTTTCACAAAAGGTACAAATATAACACAACAATTGCGCTTTTATTTAAAAATATAACTGCAGAAACAAAAAGCCGCCTTAACATGCGACTTTGACACCTGTTTATTATGACTGCTTCCATGGTGCAATAGAATCAGCTGCCAACTGGGAATCAAAAGGTCGTGAGTTCGAACCTGCACCATTCTGTTTTGAGAAGTAAACTGCTCTTAGTCTTACTATTTTAGAATAAAAGCATACATTTGATTTCAGTCTGTAACAGCTGGTGTAATTTATGATCCTTGTAAAGGTTAGCTTTTTTTTTAATTCACTTTTCATTCTCTCAGTTGCGTTCAGAATCAATCCATACAACCCCATCTGACATGGCTGTTTTCACATAAAGATGCGCTATAGCTCTGCAGTGTACTTGTGACTGCATTCTCGTACCAATGTTTGCGAAATGAAGTGTCTGCGTGTACTTTTTGTGGCATTACATGTGTATTTTTTCAGCATGCCCGTTTGAGCATGCTCAAACACAGGAACAGATGTTGGTGTAAAAGTATAACAAAACAAGTGCACTTTTATTCAAGACTACCTGTATAACCGTAGAAAAAAGAAAGCAAGTTACAGTAGGCGATTGATATGACAGCTTGCATGGTGCAATGCTAAGAAGTGCTGATTTCCATTCCGTGCTATATAAAATCATCACATTCAAATATTAACAGTTCCCACACCCCCAAGGACCGTCCTTCCTACATGTACGACACGTGTACTTGTTGCAGTGTACACACTTCTCTGTGCTATGGTTCCTATTACACTGAATGAGCACCTGACACTGTACTTTCTTCCCTGGGGGAAGAAATATATCTATTATACAGTACCTTCCCTGTTTATTTATATATCTAGTGCCTTCTCTGCCTGTCTGTCTCATTGCATATAGCGCCGAAGTTACTGCTCTTTACCATCCTCTCCTCTGCATGTCCTGGAGTACAAAAGAAACAGCATACAGCAACATGCGGGGACTGGCAGGAACACTCAATAAAACTGAATAAAAGAAAATCAAGTGACGGTGAGATACGAAGAAGACAGCTTCGCCAGCGTATTTTTGAATAAAAGCGCAATTGTTGTGTTATATTTGTACCTTTTGTGAAAATGTTTCTTTGATATTTGGACTTCAGGCTTCATACATTATATAGTTTATGCCTACATTTTGTCATCTACTACCAGAATATAAAAAATGTTTCTATTTTAACAATGTGTTTACACAGATTACTGTAGAAACGGAACAGACATGAAATGCATGTGTTCCAAATAACGATCTATTATTTCCACTCTAAAACTTCACTTCACTCCCAGATACTCAATCACTCAAGGCATGAGCTGAGAGAAGTTCGTGCACGTTCTAAATTGGTGGTGGGACGGAATAGCCGGCTGCTTCTAGCTTCTCTTTATCAGCACATTTAGAGGACAAAGGACGCTGGCGGAGAGGTGTGAATGGATTTAAAAAGCGATTTAAGGTGGGACGGATTTATGAGTATTTTCGTAGGCTCTGGTAATTCTAGTGTTAAACTTACTAGCTATGCCATAAATGTTATGAACATTTTAAAATTACAGACATTAGTGTTTTTTTTTTCTTTTAAATAGAATCTGCCTGGTAATGTCTTATAATGAGTCTGTTGAATGACTCACTAGAACAGCATAGTTTTAAAACAACTAGCTGAACCTAAATGTATGAATGGCCTGGTCTAATCTGTAAAAAGTTTATGAAGCTTATTTTTAAAGTGCATACCGAGTAATACTTCACAGTATTTACAATGATAAACTTAAACAATCTTTAATTAAAACATTTTAAAAACTATATTATCCAATATTAGTCAAAATATATTATATGCTGATGAAGTCTGCCACTATTTAAATAAACATGCAACAAAGTGTGTCACTCCAACATGCTGAGTAAGCCTCATAAAGTGGTATATGCTTCATTGCACATATAGTGAAGAAATACTTAAAAAGTTCCTACTATTAAATTCAGGAGGTAAATAAAACATTCACAGATGAAAGGTCCATATTAGATGCGTCTGAGTCTATATGTTGCTAAATGCTACTTCTAAAGGCTGATCTGTAGTTGGAAAAAAAAAAAAATAATAATGTAGCAAAACTTGCTGTCAGCTTGTCCGGCTCATATGGATTTAACCTAACCTACAATGATGGTGATAGCAAAATTAAAATCTTATCAAAGAAGCCCCATAAACATAAATTCAAGTTAAAATCACAGAAATAAACTGAACAGCCCAATATAATCCCAACACTTGATGCGACTGAAATATAATAAAAGCTGACCAGTGATTGCCATTTACTGTATCCAATGCAGAAAAATGAAGTATCTCCATCCAATCAATGCACAAATCTGATTATTGATAACTTTAAAGTGAAGAGTGCCATTAATCAATTCAAAGATGATAGCAAGCACTGGAGGAT
The DNA here is from genome assembly GCF_016835505.1 of Polypterus senegalus. Lineage (NCBI taxonomy): Eukaryota > Metazoa > Chordata > Cladistia > Polypteriformes > Polypteridae > Polypterus > Polypterus senegalus. Next base: position 134,687,791 of record NC_053154.1, read on the forward strand.
ATCCATTTTTAATACAACTTCAATTGTTTTAATGTGTAGTTGCTGGCTAGACAGAATAGAACCCTGAATTAAAACAATGGCAAAGAATTCAAAGTCTAGAGATAGTTTTGTTGATCGGTTTATCTTGCTCATCTGTGTCTCCCATGCTAATCGGCTGGACTACTATTATGATTGTTGTTTTATGAAAAATTGAAATACTACAAATACAAGTTTCAAGCAGAGTTTACACTGATCTTCATTATTCTAGCAAAATACAAACACAAATTAAAAGTAGCTACAATGCATTTCAACAAGTATTCAAGCTTCTTCTCTTTTGCAGTGAGTTTTGAATGCTTTTTTTTAATACTCTGCTGCTGAATCTTTCAAAACCAACAATGAGGAACAAGTGTTATTCATAATAGTGTATTGAATTTGGCTAAAGTTGAATTATTATTTTTCCACTGTTTATGACAAGTTGAGGCCTATGTGTACAGTATTCTATTCACTGATGCTTCTAAGCAAGGTCCAAGTGATAATTCTAAGACTAATGTTTAGAGCTTAACAATGTGTTTCATATTTCAATTTACAAAGACTGAGTTTCACTTTAAAACTGAATTCATTTTCTGTTGATCAATCAAAAACACCAAATTAAATCTGTGGTTAATATTTCATAGCAAAAAGTGAGAACTTCTAAGGGCTCATTTGTACTTCACATTCAGAACACGTATGCGCATGCATAATGGCTGCTACGCATTCCCAGCATCCATTTGACACATCCTCAGAAATTAACGTGACGTGTGCACGAGTTGCAGTACCAGCAAAAAGTAGAGGGCGCTATGCAATAAAAGTAGAAATGTGTGATCTCTGTTTACTATCTACATGTGACATAAAGCCGCTATGTGAATCTTCTGGTGTTGATGTGCATGCTTTGATGTTTGATGAATCGTTCGATGTGGTGAAGCAAAATTCCGACATACAAATGCATTTGGGGTGCTTTTACATTCAAGTGTTGCATATTCCCCAATGTAATGACACGATACATTTTAAAAGTCTCACATACTATCTTCTGTGCTATCTTTATTTTTTTTTTTTGCACCTTCACAACATATTGTGTATTTGAGCATATTTAAATGAAAGAGCAAAAAATTAAGGGCATTAAATACCTAGCAGTAAAAATCACAAGTAATCATAAAGCTCTTTATCAACAAAATTTCGCCGTCTGCATGGAAAAAATTAAACAAGACTTGAACAGATGGTCATCTTCATCTCACTCTAGCTGGAAGAATTAACACTGTTAAGATGAACATTCTTCCTAAGCTCTTTTTTTATTTCAAAACATTCCAACATACACCAATACATCATTTTTTAGGCAATTAGATTCAACAATAACCTCATTTATTTGGAACTCAAAACATCCACGTATACAAAGAGCGACCCTATAAAGACAAAAAGGCAGAAGGTGGCATGGCTCTACCCAACTTCCAGTTTTATTACTGGGCTGCAAACATACAAGCTATAAAAACCTGGACAAATACTGTAGATGAACATACACAGGCTTGGTCCGCAATAGAAGTAAAATCCTGCAGTACTTCTTTATATTCCCTGCTCTGTGCCCCAATAAATGCAAGTTATCGGCAATACAGTATACTAATAACCCAATTGTGCTTCACTCACTCAGAATATGGAACCAATGTAGAAAGCATTTTAAGATAGAAAAGCTTTTATCTGTGGCACCTCTGCAAGAGAACCACCTCTTTCAACCTTCGCAAACATATGCAGTTTTTAATATCTGGAAAAAATTTGGGATTAACTTGCTTAGAGATCTTTATATAGACAACGTCTTTGCATCCTATGAACAATTACATTCCAAATTTAACATTCCAGCTACACATTTCTTGCACTATCTTCAAATTAGGAACTGTTTTAAACAGAACCTTCCCGATTTTCCTCATCTTGCACCCTCATCCATGCTGGAAAAAATATTGCTCAATTTCAAGGACTCAGACACCATCTATGCAATATATAAAATTATTTTACAGTCCCACCCTTTCAAAGATCCAAGAGGACACGGGGGGAAAAATCTCTCTCAATTAATATATTAGAAAAGGAGTGGGAAATAGCAATGCAGAGAATTCACTCGAACTCCATATGCGCAAAGCATACAATTATTCAACTCAAAATTATATATCAAGCACATCTGTCTCGCCTAAAACTCTCCAAAATGTTCCCAGGGCAAGATCCAACCTGCGAACGCTGCAATCAAGTCCCAGCCTCACTGGGTCACATGTTTTGGGCCTGCACCAAATTAACATCATTCTGGACTAAAATTTTTTATTACCTTTCAGACAGCCTTGGTTTCACAATCCTTCCTAACCCTTTAACAGCTGTGTTTGGGGTTCTTCCAGATGGGTTTAAATGGAGAAGGACAAACTGTGATTGCATTCACTACACATTTGGCACGCAGACTTATTTTGCTAAACTGGAAAATCCTAACTCTCCTCTTTTAAGTCAGTGGGAAACCGATGTTTTATACTATTTGAAATTGGAAAAAATCAAATACTCAGAGGATCTGTACAGTTTTTTTTTTTCAAAAAATGGCAAGATCTAATCAGTAATATTTTAGAATAAGCTCTTAAAGCACAGAGGAAGCAATTATTTCTGTATTTTTTTTCTTCTCAATTTATCTCTATTGGCTTATCAAACTCTTGATATGTTTACAAGCCTTGTTTTACTTCGTTGCCATGCTCTCTCTCTCAGGGGTGGGGGTCGACTTGTTCTCAATCCTACTTTTTATAAAAATTGATTATTTGTATGGAATTATTGCAATAAAATTAAAAAAAATTAAGGGCATGGTTAAAAGGTCTATTTTGTGAATAAAGTGGAAATTTTGGCTTTAATCTCGAAATGTCCACTTTAATCTCGTAGTTTACTTTAATTACAAAGTAGACCATCGTAAACGTCATGACCCAGTTGTAAATCACTATGTGCTTCTGGGGCTTCCTCCTGAACTAACAGCAGCAATCGGCACACAGAACACAATAAATGTATGATATTCCAGCTCTGTACATTTAAAATCCTTAGATTTATACTTGATATCACTTTCATGATGAAATGCATTTAACTATGTACAGTACATATTACAGATAAATCATTAACTTGTTTAAATAATGAATACTGATAAAAATTGTATGTGTTGTGGCAGCATGGTGGTAGAACATTAGCGCTGCTGCCGCGCAGGGAGTCATGTCCCTTGTGTTCCCTGCCTGGAGTTTGCATGTTTTCCTGGTGTGTTTCCACAGTGTGTACCGGTTTCCTTCCAAAGAAATAAAGTTTTGGGGATTTGGTGATGCTAAAATGACACTAGTATATGTATATGCTTGTGTTCACCTTGCGATGAGCTGATGCCCTGTCCAAGGATTTTGTTTATTTCTCGCGCCTGATGCTTGCTGGAATGGGTACATCCCTGGATTGATGGATGTAATCCTTAAACATCCTTTTCAGAGACATTGTGGGAAGGTGTGCTCGGAATTTAATGGCTGTGTCAGGCAATTCGCAACACAGCGAAGCCGAACATTTTCTCACTGTGATGATATCTTGCACTGCTACCTGGTGGAATCCAGATTTACATAAAGTATGTGCGCAAGTATAAACAGTAAAATGCTTGCGTACCAGTAACATCCACCGGAGCATACGTTGCGTGAAGTATAAATTGCGGCGCTTCTTGTGTGATTTTGGGCTATACAAAAATAAATTGTATAAACCTGGCCTAAGAGGGTGAATACTTCTATAGGCACTGCAGGCACATTTTTCTGTCCAAAAATATATAGTAATATTATCCAATGAAATATAGACGATTTCATTGATGGTACAGTTTAACTGACATAAACCTAGTACCTTGGATTGGAACATGGCACCCGCTGAGTGTTGACATTGTCACATAGTTGTTCCCCTCCATGATATATGCCGGTTCGCACATATATCTACAAAAAAAGACAGACAGACAAAGGGGATTGGAATGGCATTAGCTTTGATTTTCATTATGTGAAATGGAGAATGCTATTATTTTCATAAATACTTTTTTACATTCTAAACAACCATTTTTAATGTAATACAATTAAAACGACATAATCTATGAATACATGCTGCTCTACACATTTTTAAATAACAATTTAGAAAGAAAAATGTACCTTGTCAATATCCCGAATGTTGACATTAACATAAGTTGCACACAAAATCTTTATCTTTAAGGTGTCAGTAACAGACCACAAGGATTTACTAGAGGCTTCTCCATTCATATAAGGTGTGGCAGTTGAAATTCGCCGTGCATACGAAGGCATGGTAAAATTGTCTGTTGGCAACTGTGAATACAAACTCTCCTTGGCCATTAGCATTAGATTTGGCATGCGTCCCAGCATTATACAGCTTCTTACATACTGAAAAGGTGAAAGAAAAAAACAAACAAACATCAATACAACACTATTCGTGCAATTTATTAATATGCAATAAATATTTCATAGAGCAAACTTCACAGTAATCTATCAAATTGTTTTTCAACAAAATGGAAATATTAAATATGAATGTTATTCTGAATTGTATAAGTTCATGAGTTTCATTAAGAACTCAAACTACATTTAAGCTGAATAAATCACATATGCAGTACAAATGTAAACACACACTAGAATTACCAGAGTCTACGAAAAAACTCGTAGATCCGTCCCACCTTAAATCGCTTCTTAAAACCGTTCTCACCTCTCCGCCAGCCTCCTTTGTCCTGTAAATGTGCTGATAAAAACAAACTGCAAGCACCTGGCTATTCCATCCTCCCACTGACTTGGAACGTGCACAAACTTCTCCCAGCTCATGCCTCGATTGATTATCTGAGAGTGAAGTGGAGTTTTAGAGCGGAAATAATAGATTGTTATTTGGAACACACGCATTTCATATGTGTTTCGTTTCTACAGTAATCTGTGTAAACACATTGTTAAAACAGAAATGTTTTATTATTTTAGTAATAAATGTTACAAAATGGAGGCATAAACTATAAAATGTGTGAAGCCTGAAGGCCAAAGATCAAATAAACACTTTCATAAAAGGTTCATGAATGTTACAACAGCTTCTGTGGTGTACTGGTAAGATTTCGTCACTTACAGCACAGCAGACTTGCTGTACTTCAAGAGATCCGAGTTTGATTCCCCGCTGGGTAGATTTTTTTTTTTTTTAAACCTTCGCTGTTCTGCCTGCCTGAACTCCCTGTCTATCAATATAGTAATAACAGTAATTTTATTATTATATAGGAGCTTCCCTGTCTGCCTATCATATAGTGCCTTTCCTTCCTATCGATCTATATATCTATCCCCTTAGCAGTTTTTTTATATATCTATTATACAGTACCTTCCCTGTTTATTTATATATCTAGTGCCTTCTCTGCCTGTCTGTCTCATTGCATATAGCGCTGAACTTACTGCTCTGTACTATTCTGTCCTCTGCATGTCCTGGAGTACAAAAGAAACACCACCATACAGCAACATGTGCGAACTGGCAAGATCGGGGAAAAAAACACGCGGTCACCGATTACAAGCCACAAGATGAATGAAAGAGACAATATATGTGAAAACATCATCACACTAATGCAATATTATTTGAAAATGAACAGCATCAGATTGGGTTTGAATATGCGCCCGATCTGACGCTGTTCATTTTCAAATAATATTGCATGTACTGTGCGTTGAAACTGCAGCACCGAATAAGCTGACGCTTTCTGTAACAGCGTCAGCGTGTATTCAAACCCGATCTGACGCTGTTCGTTTTCAAATAATAGAATGATAGATATATTGCATGTACTGTACTCTTTTAGAATAAAAACATACATCTGATTTCTGTCAGTCTGTAAGAGCCAGTGTAAATGCATGATAATTGTAAAGGTTAGCTTTTTTTTTTTATAATTCAGTTCCATTCTCTCAGTCGCATTCACGATCCCCCCTCCCCATCTGACACTGCTGTTTTCACATAAAGACGCGCTATAGCTCGAATGAATTTATTTGGAGACGCGCTATAGCTTGAATGTTATTTATTTAGAGACGCGCTATAGCTTGAATGTTATTTATGTAGGGAAGAAAGTACAGTGTCAGTTACTCATTCAGTGTAATAGGAACCATAGCATAGAGAGGTGTATACACTGCAACAAGTACACATGTCGTAAATGTAGGAAGGGTGTGTGTGAACTGTTAATATTTGAATGTGATGATTTTATATAGCACGGATCGGAAATCAGCAGTTCTTAGCATTGCCCCACACAAGCTGTCGTATCAACCGCCTTCTGTAACTTGCTTTCTTTTTTCTTTGGTTATAGTCTTGAATAAAAGTGCACTTGTTTTGTTATACTTGTACACCAAAATAAATTCCTGTGTTTGAGCGACACGGGCATGCTCAAAAAACAGACGTGTAATGCAACGAAAAGTGCACGCAGGCACTTCAGTTCACAAGCATTGGTACGAGAATGCAGTAACAAGTACACTGCAGAGCTATAGTGCATCTTTATGTGAAAACAGCAGTGTTAGATGTAGGGAAGGATCCTGAACATGACTGAGAGAATGAAAAGTGAATAAAAAAAAAAAAAAAACAAAGCTAACCTTTGCAAGTATTATAAATTACACTGGCTGTTACACACTGAAATCAAATGTATGTTGTTATTCTAAAATAGTAAGAATAAGAGCAGTTTAATTCTCAAAACTGAGTCGTGCGGGATCGAACTCATGACCTTTTGATTAACAGTCAGCAGCTGATACCATTACGCTACCATGGCAGTTGTAGTAAGTGTGTGTCAAGGCGGCTTTTTTTCTGCAGTTATATTTTTGAATAAAAGCATACTTGTTCTATTTGTACCTTTTGTGAAAGTGTTTGCCTACATTTTGTCATTTACTACTACAATATGAAAAACGTTTCTGTTTTAAAAATGTGTTTACACGGATTACTGTAGAAACGGAACACACGTGAAATAAGTATATTCCAAATAATGATCTATTATTTCCACTCTAAAACTTCAAAATTATCTTCACTCCCAGATAATCAATCAAGGCATGAGCACGTTCTAAGTCGGTGGGTGGATGGAATAGCCGGCTACTTGCAGCTTTTCTTTATCAGCACATTTAGATTACAAAAGATGCTGGCGGAGAGGTGAGAACGGTTTTAAGAAGCGATTTAAGGTGGAACGGATCTATGTGTTTTTTCGTAGGCTCTGGTAATTTTAGTGTTAAAATAATCTCTGTGTCAGAGATGATACAGCTTAAAAAAAGAACCACTGAACCATTAAGAATTGTGTATTCTGTGAAAAAATAAGTGCATTAGGCAGCTTAGGCAGGTATTTGCTATATAAAAAGTAAGATGTGTACTACAAAAACTGCAAACGCTTGTAAAAGCAAAAGCTGAAATCTATATGACAAGTTTAGAAGTGCAAGGTTGTTGCAATAAGAAATCTCTTTTCAGAGAACAATTTAAACCCTGAGATTTACAAAACTAAAAAACGCAATAGTTAAACATAAAAATGGTGAGTTTACTGAAAAAATTACAATACATATGCTGTTAAGGAAAAAGGTTTTTGGATCTTCAGCTGTAACATCCTGTACAAATTTTTAGTGGATTTTATGTGAAAGTTTACACAAATGTTAACTTATTCTTAACAAACCATTTAGGTAGTAAACTGTAATAAATCCATCTTTGAAGAGAGATATTTTTAGAAAACATTGTATCAAAAACCAGATAGATACAGCTGTGCAAAAACATGTATTGCTGTTTTGATCCAAAAAGTATGACAGTGCTACTGATTTTTGAACTGAAACAGTCTGCTATAGTGGAAGATAAATTTAAGAATTTTTGGCCTTGTTTCAGACTTATTTCCAGTTAACTTAAGTTTAAATATAAAAACTACAGATTACAAATGTAAAGGCCTCATATAAACCCTATACAAGCCATCTGAATAATATATTAAGAGTCATAGGATACACTCAGAATCTAATTTATGATATTAAAATATATGGAACATGATTTTTAGAAAAACTACTTACTGAAATTATTTTCAATTTTCTATGTTCAATATTTTCCTGCCATTATGGAGAAAAGTGTACTACACTGTAACAATGGTTTATACACTTTATAATGACTGCCCAAATGATGTCTTGTTTAAAGCTTATAAAATGGAAAGGGGCATAAATATTCAAGACAATCATTTTTCCTCAAAAGAGTAGATATGCAGGTTACAATTTAATTTGCACAAGCTGTTTAAGTGCCCATTATCCTGATCTATTGTTGGCTAGGCACATAAAAGTACGAAAATGTTTTAACATTTATTGTATTAAATGCAGTAAACAAAATAAAAAATGAACATTTACAAAACTGCTGACATTATGTTTGTAGTTCATCAGCAAGCATTAACTAAATCTCCATTCAACCAAGAGGAAGAACAATTATGAATATAAGATTTTTGCTCAATTACTATAATTCTAATTAAAAGCATGCTTTATACATTACAATGTTATTACCTTGTATTGACTTAGTGGGTATTTCTCCAGCAAATACTCATCACAGCCACACACCTTCAGAATATACTTTCCCTGGTATTCCTGTACACACATTTTCAGCTGCTCAGGAGAGAGCAGCATGCTTCTTGTTTTTTTTCTGATAGCTTCAGCTATTACCTGCTCTGGTACACAGTCATGATTTATTTTTAGTGTGTACTTCTGTTTATCGTTATTTGGGGAAACTATCACCCAGATTACAACAATTATTTGCCCTGTAAAAACAGAAAGGTCCTTTTCATTTAAATTGAATAAAATCTCAGTAAATTAAGTAATTCAATTTAAATTATATACTTTATTAAGATATCATACAAATATTTCTAAAATATTTTTTACAAGAAATAAAAATGTTACATAAAAAGTTATGACAAAGGTAGAATTATAATTACAAGTATCTTCATACTCATTCATTTGAACCATCGTACAAGTTTATAATACACAGTAAAAAGTTATTATTCCCTTACACAGTAACTACAGGCAAGTGAAACATTTAAAATAAATAATAGTTTTTGAGGAAAAATGTCATTTTAGACATGCAGTTTTGATTGATTTCATTAAACCATAAATAGATGTCAACATAGCAGCAGCTCTCCAAAGCTTTAGAGCTCCATATTTAAACTACAGCCAGGATGCTACATGAGTGCGGTCTGCACATCTGTCCATTGCTTTTTTTTTTTTTTTTTTAACTCCCCAGATACTCTAGTTTTGTTTTTACAGAAGATATTTGCTTTGGGTGACTCTAAATTGACCCAGTGTAAGACAATGGAGGTGTCTCAAGTGAGTGTGCCTTGGGGTGACCTCTATAGGTATGGTTTCTATCTTGCAGCCAGTGTTGTCAGGACAAGCATCAATCACACACTACGCTAAACTGGAATAAGTAGGCTTAAAATATTGGTTTACAGAGACTTTGAAACTTTATGCATTTGATTTTATCAGGAATGCCACTAATTTTGCAGGTTACAAATTGACACAATATGACCTCACTCCCTTACACATTTACAATGGATATATAAAGTCTACACACCCCTGTCAAAATCACAGATAAAGTGTAATAAAAAATAAAACCAAGATAAATCCTGTAAGATTTTGCAAAATTTAGCAAATTTGCAATCTATACAAAGAAGGTGGAAACAAATCAGAAACTGTTTAGTGAAAAAAGTCATACAAAAACCTGGTTGCATTAGTGTGCATACCCCTTAAAGTAATTCTTAGTTGAAGCACCTTTTCATTTTATTACAGCACTGTCTTTTTGGATAAGAGCCAATCAATTTTACACATCTGGACTTGGCAATTGTTGCCCATTCCTCTTTGCAGAAACTTTCCAGATTTCTGTGCACAGATCTCTTCAGATCCTTTCAATTGAATTACAATCTGGGCTCTGGCTTGGCCATTCCAGAACAATGACCCACCTTTGGTGAAGCCAATGCTTTGTTGATTTTGTTATATGCTTTGGGCTATTGTCATGCTTAAAGGTGAAGTACCTCTTCATCTTTAGCTTCCAAGCAAATGCTTAAAGGTTTTGTGCCAAAATAGACTGATACTTGGAGCTATTCATGATTCCATCCACCCTGACTAAAGTCCCAGTTCCAGCTGAAGAAAAGCAGCCCAAAAACTGGGGGTATGGTGTTTTTTTGATGATGTGCCTTGTTATTTTTGTACAGTTGTTTTGGTGATGTGCTGTGTTATTTTTGTACCAAATGTACCTTTTGGAATTATGGCCAAAAAGTTCAACCTTGGTCTAATCAGACCACATTTTTTCATATGTATGTGGGAGACTGGTTATACCTTTTTGCAAAATTAGCCAGACTTGGATGTTTTTCATTGTGAGAAAAAGCTTTAGTCTTTCAACCCTACCGTACAACACAGACATATGAAGAGTATGACTGATTGTCATTACATATAGGGAACAACCAGTACTTGCCAGGAAATCTTGGAGTTTCTTTAAAGTTGCTGTAGGTCTCTTGGTGGCATCCCTGACCAGTTTTCCCCTTGGCTTCTCATCAAACTTGAAGGAATATCTCAATCTTAGTAGAGTCATTGTGGGAATTGGTGATCCTCTACCCATCTTGGCTTCTGAGAGACACTGCCACTCTGAGAAGCTCTTTTTATACCCAATCATGTTGCCAATTGACCTAATTAGTGTTTATTGGTCTTCTAGCTCTTCGTTATGCTCAAATTTACTTTTTCCAGCCTCTTATTGCTACTTGTCCTAACTTTTTTGGGATTTGTTGACACCATGAAATTTTGAATCAACATATTTTTCCTTTAAAATGATACATTTACTCGGAATAAACGTTTGATCTGTCATCTACGATCTATTACAAATAAAATATTGACATTTGCCATCTCCACATCATTGCATTCAGTTTTTATTCACAATTTGTTTCATGTCCCAACTTTTTTGGAATCCGGTTTGTACATTTTTCCCATAAACTAACCTTGAGGTGTTAAGGACAGACCTTACTAGTGTACTAGTAAGTCTAGAATCACAAGGGGAGTTGGGTTACTAACAGAGAACTGGCCTGAAGTCAACAAGAAAAAGCAAGAGGCAAGTAGGAGATGTCTAATAGTATAAGGGGTGAGGAACTGGGGAAACCCACTCCATTTAATAGCCATTTTCTTCTTCTTTTGGTTCCTCCTGTTAGGGGTTTATCATCTTAAAAATCTGAAATAACAAGTCCCTTTAAAGTACCTGGTGGTTGTAGCTTTTCCTTTAATAGTCTATGATCTTGTCTGTTTTTTCTTTTCCTCTTATTTTGATGAAATAAAACACATTCTTCTGACTCGACTTTGCATCAGTTTTGTAGAGATGATAGAAGATGGTCCCCTCTTCTAACACATTTGTACATACAACATTTGTAACCATTTGAGTGCCCAACTTAATGCTCTGGAAACACCACTTACTTAGTCACAAAAACCCATCACTCATTTAATCACAAAACAAGGGATCAACTCCAGTTACAAAAACTGGTAATATCTATAGAAACTATAAAGATGATTTACTATGGATTTCAAAAAGTATGTTTATCAGATGACTTCCAACAGAATGGAAGAAGAAAGAGGGTGTACAGTACAGAAGAGAAATTAATACGACACTTACCTTTGTCAAGTTTACTGGAAATGTGCTTTGGAAGTTCAGGAGAGGATTCAACATTTGGAGGATATACATATAATGCTCGACTATGAGGTCCATTTGCATCTCTGAGGTCCACTGCTTCCTTACAAACGTTTAGTATATTTCTTCTGAAATCTTGTACTTCTGGATCTTTTACAAGATCAAACTCACAAACAGGCATACCAATGGCAAAACCTATAAAGAAATAGTAGTCAAAGAACAAAACACATATTTAGATCACTCTATCTGAGAATCTCTAAATTTCTCTTTTTTAGTTGGTCTTCAAGTATGGAAAAGTTGTAATATAAACAATGGATGTTTCCTAAATATTCTATACTTTTCATAATATTATGTCATTTTCTAAAATGATAGTACATCTGAATGCTATGGTTTTCATATACTTGTTGTTTTTTTTGCCCTAAAATTGGCATTGAATTTCTCCAGACATCCTGTGCGATACTGTCGTATTTTGCAAATCAGTTTTTCCATATATATAGATATATATATTTTTAAAATGCAAAGTTGACTAATAATGAAAACACTATTTCCTGTTTAATTAAAAGAAGATAAACTTTGGCAGGAAGGTAGTTAGGTCCATAAATATTTGGACAGAGACAACTTTTTTCTAATTTTGGTTCTGTACATTACCATAATGAATTTTAAATGAAACAAATCAGATGCAGTTGAGGTGCAAACTTTAAGCTTTAATTCAGTGGGTTGAATAAAAAGATTGCATAAAAATGTAAGGCAACTAAAGCATTTTTTTTAACACAATCCCTTCATTTCAGGGGCTCAAAAGTAATTGGACAATTGACTCAGAGGCTATTTCATGGGCAGGTGTGGGCAAGTCCGTCATTACGGTATTATCAATTAAGCAGATAAAAGGCCTGGAGTCAACTTGAGGTGTGGTGCTTGCATGAGGAAGATTTTGCTGTGAACAGACAACATGTGGTCAAAGGAGCTCTCCATGCAGGTGTAAGAAGCCATCCTTAAGCTGCGAAAACAGAAAAAATCCATCCGAGAAATGGCTACAATATTACGAATGGCAAAATCTACAGTTTGGTACATCCTGAGAAAGAAAGCAAGCACTGGTGAACTCAGCAACGCAAAAAGACCTGGACGTCCACGAAAGACAACAGTGGTGGATGATTGCAGAATCATTTCCATGGTGAAGAGAAACCCCTTCACAACAGCCAACCAAGTGAACAACACTCTCCAGGGGGTAGGCGTATCGATATCCAAGTCTACCATAAAGAGAAGACTGCATGAAAGTAAATACAGAGGGTGCACTGCAAGGTGCAAGCCACTCATAAGCCTCAGAAGTAGAAAGGCTAGATTGGACTTTGGTAAAGAACATCTAAAAAAGCCAGCACAGTTCTGGAAAAAACATTCTTTAGAGAGATGAAACCAAGATCAACCTCTACCAGAATGATGGCAAGAAAAAAGTATAGAGAAGGCGTGGAAACAGCTCATTATCCAAAGCATACCACATCATCTGTAAAACACAGTGGAGGCAGTGTGATGGATTGGGTGTGCATGGCTGCCAGTGGCACTGGGACACTATTGTTTATTGATGATGCGACACAGGACAGTAGCAGCCGAATGAATTCTGAGGTGTTCAGAGACATACTGTCTGCACAAATACAGCTAAATGCAGTCAATTGATTGGGCGGCGTTTCATGATACAGATGGACAATGACCCAAAACAAACAGCCAAAGCAACCCAGGAGTTTATTAAAGCAAAGAAGTGGAAAATTCTTGAATGGCCAAGTCAGTCACCTGATCTCAACCCAATTGAGCATGCATTTCACTTGTTGAAGACTAAACTTCGGACAGAAAGGCCCACAAACAAACGGCAACTGGAAGCCGCTGCAGTAAAGGCCTGGCAGAGCATTAAAAAGGAGGAAACCCAGCATCTGGTGATGTCCATGAGTTCAAAACTTCAGGCTGTCATTGCCAGCAAAGGGCTTTCAACCAAGTATTAGAAATGAACATTTTATTTCCAGTTATTTAATTTGTCCAATTACTTTTGAGCCCCTGAAATAAAGGGATTGTGTTAAAAAAATGCTTTAGTTGCCTCACATTTTATGCAATCTTTTTTTTCAACCCACTGAATTAAAGCTGAAAGTCTGCACTTCAACTGCATCTGAGTTGTTTCATTTAAAATTCATTGAGGTAATGTACAGAACCAAAATTAGAAAAAAAGTTGTCTCTGTCCAAATAGTTATGGACCTAACTGTACATCTAGGCGAGTGAGCATCTGCTAAAACAGAACATTTCAATTTATCAAAAATTTAGGTGTAAAAATCAAGCGGTCCAAATATTACTTTATTATTTTGGATTGTACACAAAATGTTAGCCATGAGGGGCAAATGACACAGATTATAAGAACTGTCACAATGCAAGTACCCAGCATTGAACAGTCCTTTATGGGATTCCTTCTAGCAGCATAGACAACAGAAGAAAATTTGCCTCCTCTTTCTCTGGACTGACTTGAGGAGCTAAATATGATGACTGCAGAGGGCAATCCTATGACAATGGTGCCAACATAAAGGCAAAGGACAAAGATGTATTGGTCAGACTGCTGCAAAAAATCCCTGAGCTTTCCTTTGAGTCACGTGCTGTCCACACCCTGAATTTAGTGGTAGCAGATGCAGCCAGAAGCTCAAAAGATGCAACTGCTTTCTTTAGACACCTAGAAAAGCTTTAAAGCTTCTTTTCAGCTGCACCTCAAAGGTGGACATTTTTGATGAAACATGTAAATACCACAATACATATTTGCATTGTCCTAGTTGGGCTCCCACAGGAAAACTTTACATTTTTTTACAGGGGAAAAAAAAGAAAGAAAAAGAAAAGTAACATATGACGGACATATAGGTAAGAGCAGTGAGGGCTGCAAATAAAAAATGAAAGTTGCAAAGAAAACTGCAGCATTTACTCTGTAAGTGATATAAAAGGCCCTGTAGGCCACAGAGAAGTAAAAATAAGGAACTGCAAATGTGTAAACAAATCACAGTAAAAATTACAGAAATGTCTGCAAAGAAAGACGTTTTCTTAGTTTGCACCATTCTTCATTGACAAGAAGAGTATATTATGTTTTTGTATTTCTAGAAAGTATACAGATGTATTTTCAGTTTGAAAAATGAGGATAACCTTCTCATTATGCGTTTTTTTTCCCCATCAGAATATTCAAATGTTATTTATAATGGAGTATTTAAATTAAATTGTGAATCATAAATTTTTTATTTTTTTATCTAGCATTTCCAAATACTGTACCACAGATAGAAATTTTGAACTTAACATTGCTCCTGTCTGTTATACACAGCCACTTTAAGAAAATATCTGGGTAATTAACTAGGAAAACCAACCTAACGTCTTAATGAATACCATACACTGCTGTGTACTGCTGTCGCTTCAAACTCTGTAGAATTGCTAGCAGTGGTTCAGAATGAAAGCTCTATTATGAAATTCTTAGAACACTAATTTTAAAATGAGAGCATTAATTAAAGACAACATTTCTTTGACCATCATTTTTATTGCCCTTTCACACATTAATGCAACTTTTCTATGTTCGGTTGTTACTTATAGCACCTATATAATGGATTTGTGTAACCCAAATTGGATATTGGAATTGTGGAAATTACAATTAACCATAATTAAGCTCATTTTATTTCTTTATTCTGTGTGTGTCCCTTGACGTCACTTGGCAATTACTTTATTATTATTATATATATATATATATATATATATATATATATAAAACCAGGAAGACCTCCAAAAAGCGCTGAAGAAAACATGCATTATATAATTGAGAAGGCAGCGAAACAATAAGAAGCGAGTGACATATACAACCATATTCATGAGTTCTGCTACTTCGGAAACAAAGCACGATGTAAACCTAAACTTTAAATTAAGTTCATAGACAGGCTGCCGCTGGCGTTTGTAAACTGCCACTAAATATTCACGGGTGAAGGACTGTGCTTATGCAGAGGAAGATGAGATGGTCAGGGTGGTGTTTGGCACAAACTCAGCGAAACTGCAAAAGAAAGTTTTAAGTGCTGGGACTTCGGTAACATTAAATACAGCCATGGACATAGCACGAGATGGCACCAGCACAGCTGGGAAACTTCGATGCATGTACACCGAGCGGCTCACGTGAACTGACGCAGTGCACAGACAAAAATCAACAGTTCCAAAGAGAGCTGAACAAAAACACAATTACACAATTGAAAAGGCAGCAAAAAAAATGAAGCGTCTGATACATACAAGCATACTCATAAATGCATCTACTGCGGAAACAAAGCACACGGTGGAAAAAGTCAATGTCGCGCTAAAGGAAGACAGTGTAAAAAACCCGTGCATGCAGTGTGTCGGGTCTCAGATAAAGAAGAAGACGAGCTGTTTATTGATGCAGTGAGAAACGAATCGATGAATGAAACCTGTCATCTTTACAACGATTGACAAACACGGAATGTAACTTGAACACAACACATCCTACAAATACGAACCTGATTGAAAGAAATAATGATAATCGAGTCCTTGATCACAGCAACACTCACAAAACAATTACTGTATATTGACAATCATGTTACGTTATTTTTAAAATGTTCCCTTTTCTTTTTCATAGCTTCTTTAACACACTACGTCTCCGCTGTGAAAATATATATATACCCCGATCTACATACTCTCAAATAGATAAGCCACACACCGTGGCGCAATTGTAGAGGCTTCGTCTCTATCGCCTACATCCGAGGTTTGATTCCCGAGAGGGATGTACTGAGTATGTACGCGTGCTTCCCGATTCATTTTACCCTCGCATCTCCTTGGTTTGAGACGTATAAAAAATATGCGGTTAACGCAGAATCATGTTACGTTATTTTTAAAATCTTTCCTATTCTTAGCACAAGCACAGCTGAGAAGCTTCGATGCATGTACTCCATAACAAAAAATAACGCATTTAATCACACTTTCAATTCCAAGCAAAAGGGAACTTTTGTCAATGCATGATTTCCTGGTACATCGATTACACTGATGCACACATCACAGCTACAAAAATGTTACACTCGAAATGAAGCGTTCCTACGATTGATCGGAGGAAAATTTAATTTCAAAAAACTACCCGAGCGAAGCCTTGATAAAAGCATGGTTTTATGCACAGTGAAAAGCAAGCAAAATTAGATGCATTACAGAAAGCGGACTTTGTGGCTCTTACTGGGGATTATTGGACTTCCGTGACCGTTAGTAATTCTAATTACATCTAATTACAAAATGTTCAATGATCACACTGTTTTAGCCTAATGCACAAAATAATTTTGGCTAAGGTTACTCAGAGTTTAAAGATTAAGTTGGTCAAATTACCTTTTATGTTTCTGACTTATTTTTTTAAGAAGAAAAACTGCACTTTATGTTGAAATTTTGGTTATTATTATTTAAAGACAATACCATTTTGAAAATGTACTTAAAGTACTTAATCTACCACTTTATTTTTAAGTCTGCCCAATTTTAACCAGGGATGATATTTTTGTTCCCGTTTTGAATTCAAATGCAGTTTAAAAGCATTTCTTTTTTCAGAAATTAAAACAGCTTGAGTTTACAATATTCATGTCCACGTCTATTATTTGATTATGTCGCCCACTAAAACCCTTTTAAATTAAAAAAAAACATTTGCGATTTGGGGCAAATTTACGTGTGCGATTACATACGATTAATCAAGATTAATTATTACACAGCCTCTAATTAATTGGATTAATTTTTTTAATCGAGTTTTTAATCGAGTATATATTCATATATATATATATATATATATACACATACACACACACACATACATACACATATATATATATATATATATATATATATATATACATATATATATATATATATATATATATATATATATATATATATATATATATATACATATATATATATATATATACACACACATATATATATATATATATATACATACATATATACATACATATATATATATATATATACATACATACATATATACATACATACATACATATATACACATATATATATATATATATACATACACATATATATATATACACATATATATATATATATATACAGTGGTGTGAAAACTATTTGCCCCTTCCTGATTTCTTATTCTTTTGCATGTTTGTCACACAAAATGTTTCTGATCATCAAACACATTTAACCATTAGTCAAATATAACACAAGTAAACACAAAATGCAGTTTTTAAATGATGGTTTTTATTATTTAGGGAGAAACAAAATCCAAACCTACATGGCCCTGTGTGAAAAAGTAATTGCCCCTTGTTAAAAATAACCTAACTGTGGTGTATCACACCTGAGTTCAATTTCTGTAGCCACCCCAGGCCTGATTACTGCCACACCTGTTTCAATCAAGAAATCACTTAAATAGGAGCTGCCTGACACAGAGAAGTAGACCAAAAGCACCTCAAAAGCTAGACATCATGCCAAGATCCAAAGAAATTCAGGAACAAATGAGAACAGAAGTAATTGAGATCTATCAGTCTGGTAAAGGTTATAAAGCCATTTCTAAAGCTTTGGGACTCCAGCGAACCACAGTGAGAGCCATTATCCACAAATGGCAAAAACATGGAACAGTGGTGAACCTTCCCAGGAGTGGCCGGCCGACCAAAATTACCCCAAGAGCGCAGAGACGACTCATCCGAGAGGTCACAAAGACCCCAGGACAATGTCTAAAGAACTGCAGGCCTCACTTGCCTCAATTAAGGTCAGTGTTCACGACTCCACCATAAGAAAGAGACTGGGCAAAACGGCCTGCATGGCAGATTTCCAAGACACAAACCACTGTTAAGCAAAAGAACATTAGGGCTCGTCTCAATTTTGCTAAGAAACATCTCAATGATTGCCAAGACTTTTGGGAAAATACCTTGTGGACTGATGAGACAAAAGTTGAACTTTTGGAAGGCAAATGTCCCGTTACATCTGGCGTAAAAGGAACACAGCATTTCAGAAAAAGAACATCATACCAACAGTAAAATATGGTGGTGGTAGTGTGATGGTCTGGGGTTGTTTTGCTGCTTCAGGACCTGGAAGGCTTGCTGTGATAGATGGAACCATGAATTCTACTGTCTACCAAAAATCCTGAAGGAGAATGTCCGGCCATCTGTTCATCAACTCAAGCTGAAGCGATCTTGGGTGTTGCAACAGGACAATGACCCAAAACACACCAGCAAATCCACCTCTGAATGGCTGAAGAAAAACAAAATGAAGACTTTGGAGTGGCCTAGTCAAAGTCCTGACCTGAATCCAATTGAGATGCTATGGCATGACCTTAAAAAGGCGGTTCATGCTAGAAAACCCTCAAATAAAGCTGAATTACAACAATTCTGCAAAGATGAGTGGGCCAAAATTCCTCCAGAGCGCTGTAAAAGACTCATTGCAAGTTATCGCAAATGCTTGATTGCAGTTATTGCTGCTAAGGATGGCCCAACCAGTTATTAGGTCGGGGCAATTACTTTTCACACAGGGCCATGTAGGTTTGGATTTTTTTTCTCCTAAATAATAAAAACCATCATTTGAAAATTGCATTTTGCGTTTACTTGTGTTATATTTGACTAATGGTTAAATGTGTTTGATGATCACAAACATTTTGTGTAATAAACATGCAAAAGAATAAGAAATCAGGAAGGGGGCAAATAGTTTTTCACACCACTGTACATTCCAAATTTAACATTCCAGCTACACATTTCTTACACTATCTTCAAATCAGGAACTTTGTTAAACAGAACCTTCCAGATTTTCCTCATCTTGCACCCTCATCCACGCTGGAAAAATATTGCTCAATCTCAAGGAATTAGATTCCATCTCGACAATATATAAAATCATTTTACAATCCCTTCCTTTCAAAGATCCAAAAGGACACTGGGAAAAAGATCTCTCAATTAATATATCAGAAAAGGAGTGGAAAGTAGCAATGCAGAGAATTCACTCGAGCTCCATATGCGCAAAGCATACAATTATACAACTCAAAATTACATATCGAGCACATCTGTCTCGACTAAAACTCTCCAAAATGCTTTGTATGGATTGTAATAAAATTAATAAAAAATAAAAAAATAAAAAAATAAACACAGGTCTGTGAAACAATGACCTACAAGAGGTAAATCAAACCTGTTAAAATCTCAGCACCAGCTACTAGGTCAAGAGATCTGGGGCCTCATGTATAACAGAGTGCATAGGATTCACATTAAAACATGGTGAATGGAAAAAACTAGAAATGTGCATATACACAAAAAATTCAGTTGCATAAAACAGTGCATAAGCAAAGTTCCATGCACTGTCCCTTTATAAATTCCAATCAATGTGAACTTTAACACACAAGCACGTGGCTACAGCTCCACCCCGACTGCTCCCTAAACTTTATATGTTTCTAAAGGCAAACCAATATAAATAGACGCTTCTGTTCAGTTCAGTGTTAACAATAAACACTGAACTGTGTTGGGGGGGGAGGAGGGGGGGATGTCAGAGAGGGTGAGAGAGAGAGAAAAGCAAACAATCAAGCACCACGCAGGAGGCATATCTTATATCATTGAGGAGTTTTAATTAATATGTAATATGTGCTCCGATTGGGTAGCTTCTAAGCCATCTGCCAATAGCGTCCCTTGTATGAAATCAACTGGGCAAACAAACTGAGGAAGCATGTACCATAAATTAAAAGACCCATTGTCCGCAGAAATCCACGATATATATTTAGATATGCTTACATATAAAATCCGCGATAAAATGAAGCCACGAAAGTCGAAGCGCGATATAGCGAGGGATTACTGTACTTTGTCGATGCACCTTTGGCAGCAATTACAGCCTCAAGTCTTTTTGAATATGATGCCACAAGCGTGGCACACCTATCCTTGGCCACTTTTGCCCATTCCTCTTTGAAGCACCTCTCAAGCTCCATCAGGTTGGATGGGAAGCGTCAACGCACAGCCATTTTAAGATCTCTCCAGAGATATTCAATCGGATTCAAGTCTGGGCTCTGGCTGGGACACTCAAGAACATTCACAGAGTTGTCCTGAAGCCACTCCTTTGATATCTTGGCTGTGTGCTTAGGGTCGCTTGTCCTGCTGAAAGATGAACAGTCGCCCCAGTCTGAGGTCAAGAGCGCTCTGGAGCAGGTTTTCATCCAGGATGTCTCAGTACATTGCTGCAGTCATCTTTCCCTTTATCCTGACTAGTCTCCCAGGTCCTTCCGCTGAAAAACATCCCCACAGCATGATGCTGCCACCACCGTGCTTCACTGCAGGGATGGTATTGGCCTGGTGATGAGCAGTGCCTGGTTTCCTCCAAACGTGACGCCTGGCATTCACACCAAAGAGTTCAATCTTTGTCTTATCAGACCAGAGAATTTTGTTTCTCATGGTCTGAAAGTCCTTCAGGTGCCTTTTGGCAAACTCCAGGCGGGCTGCCATGTGCCTGTTACTAAAGAGTGGCTTCCATCTAGCCACTCTACCATACAGGCCTGATTGGTGGATTGCTGCCGAGATGGTTGTCCTTCTGGAAGGTTCTCCTCTCTCCACAGAGGACCTCTGGAGCTCTGACAGAGTGACCATCGGGTTCTTGGTCACCTCCCTGACTAAGGCCCTTCTCCCCTGATCACTCAGTTTAGATGGCCGGCCAACTCTAGGAAGAGTCCTGGTGGTTTCGAACTTCATCTGTTTATGGATGATGGAGACCACTGTGCTCATTGTAACCTTCCCCAGATTTGTGCCTCGAGACAATACTGTCTCGGAGGTCTACAGACAATTCCTTTGACTTCATGCTTGGTTTGTGCTCTGACATGAGCTGTCAACTGTGGGAACTTGTATAGACAGGTGGGTGCCTTTCCAAATCATGTCCAATCAACTGAATTTACCACAGGTGGACTCCAATTAAGCTGCAAAAACATCTCAAGGATGATCAGGGGAAACAGGATGTACCAGAGCTCAATTTTGAGCTTCATGGCAAAGGCTGTGAATACTTATGGACATGTGCTTTCTCAATTTTTTTATTTTTAATATATTTGCAAAAATCTCAAGTAAACTTTTTTCACGTTGTCATTATGGGGTGTTGTGTGTAGAATTCTGAGGAAAAATGAATTTAATCCATTTTGGAATAAGGCTGTAATATAACAAAATGTGGAAAAAGTGATGCGCTGTGAATACTTTCTGGATGCACTGAACATATGAGGCTCCTGGAACTTCAGGGGGTCCATCCAGGCTTCACTGTTGACACTTGTTTGACTAGAAAAAAAAGACGCGACCTTTTTCTGGAGAGCATATGGCACCCTGCAATAAATTATTTTTTTATCAATGTATATTATTTGCCTGAGAAGTTCATTTCTTGTACAACTTTGACTAAACTTTGGTACTTAGCTATACTACACCAGCAATCTATAAGAATTTGCTATACAGTAATCCCTTGCTATATTGCGCATCGACTTTTGCAGCTTCACTATCGCGGATTTTATATGTAAGCATTTCTAAATGTATAGCGCAGATTTTGCAGAGCTTCGCGGATATCTGCGGACAATGGGTCTTTTTATCTCTGGTACATGCTTCCTCAGTTAGTTTGCCCAGTTGATTTCATACAAGGGATGCTATTGGCAGATGGCTGAGAAGCTACCCAATCAGAGCACGCGGTTAAGTTCTTGGGTGCCGATTGGCTCAGCAACGCAGAGCAGCATTCAATCCCGCTTTGCGTTAGCCAGCATCTCGTCTCACTCATTCAGCATCAATGTGTTTCGCTGTGTAAAGAGTTAACTTTTGTGCTCTTTTGTGTTTATCTTTGTGCGCATTCAAGCCCTTTGTTACGTCTCCAAAACGATCTGTTCCTGCTACTACTTCTGGGGCCGTGCCCAAGCGGCAATTGAAAGTGCATAATGATTGCCAAAAAGGTAAAAGTTTTGGATATGTTGAAGGAAGGGAACAGCTATGCCGTTGCGCTACACAGTAGCCCGAAGTCTCCTTTAGAAGAGATGTAACGCTCTCCTTTGTCGTGCAGTAACATTTATGTCATCATTATCAGACAAGTCATCGTGTCATTGTTGGCGAGTACCCATAACTAAATTTCTACATACTTAGTAAATGTACGTACGTTTAGTGTAACTGTACACACATTTCATACAATTTTTCTTGCATTGTAGATATTTATTGTTGGGGGCCTGTATATCGTAATGGCTGTAAGATATGCAATATCAGTTTTATTTATAAATAAACTAGCAAAATAACCGCGCTTCGCAGCGGAGAAGTAGTGTGTTAAAGAAGCAATGAAAAGAAAAGGAAACATTTTGAAAATAACGTAATCTGATTGTCAATGTAATTGTTTTGTCACTGTTGTGAGTGATGAGTGTTGTTGTCATATATATATATATATTTACACACACATAAACATATACATATATATATATATATATATATATATACATATATATATATATATATATATATATACATATCTATACATATACACATATATACATACATATATATCTGCATATATACACACACATATATACACACATATACACACAAATACATACATACACACACATATATACACATAAATACATATATATACACACACACATACACACACACATATATAAACATATATATACATATACATACATATCTACATATATACACACACAGCTATTTCAGATCAGTGCAATACGCTGTTTGTTAAAACGGTTGACTCAGCTCTTACGTGCAATAACAAATCAAATCATTCAGTTGTCTTTGCTCATATGTCATTTTAGAGCTGGACGCCTGGCATCTTTTTGGCCACAGGTTCGTTTCTGTTTGCTGTGAGGTTCTGTGTTGTGGAGATTCTCAGGATGGATTGCAGGTGCTCATCAGTGAGGCGACTCCTGTGTGCTGTTTTGTTAGTCTTTATCACTGAGAAGAGCTTCTCACACAGATATGTGCTACCAAACATGCACAAGATTCGAGCCGCATGTAGACGGACTTTTTTTGTTCATCAAAGTCACCAAAGCGCCGTGCAAACTCAGTGCGCAGCGCTCAGTTTATCAGCAAAGTGCGATTTGGGAACACCGTAGTGACGACTTGGTTTAACAGTACTTGGCAACAGGGAAAGTGGGGCAAGGTGAACTGGTGCATTTGTGTCTCCCATAAAAGCAGCTTCACTTGAAATCACTTTGTGATTGTGCACGGGTTAAAACGCCCGCTGAAGTGTCAGATTCTTATTTAATTATGCTGTTTTCTGTATCTTCTAAATTGCATTCAGGTTACCCTGATGCAAGGCAGCTGAAGCGCTGCATTATGGGATCTGTAGTTTATTGTGTTACCAGCGCTTCATATACCCGGGTTTAATAACAATAATACAGTATATAAAATGATCTCGGGGCGGATATAATTACGCGCCGGGCGGATGTGGCCCCCGCCCTTGAGTTTGACACATATGGACTAAATAGAACTTGAAAAGATATGTTTTTTCAAATGTGATCGCAATTCAGATAGAGTTGACGCCAAGACTACAGCCTGCATGCCTCAATGAGTCATCCTCCCCTCGCTCTTACTTTTTTACCGTTCATCTAATGAATACACTGAGTATGGCTTTACCAAAACAATCATTGATGGCGAATAAAGTATCCATTATTCGAGTATGTAGAGCGGGATATATATATATATACATATATATATACCCGCGTATCATCAGCGGAGAAGTAGTGTGTTAAAAAGGTAGAAAAGAAAAGGGAACATTTTAAAAATAACGTAACATGACTGTCAATATACAGTATTTGTTTTGTGAGTGTTACTGAGTGTTGCTGTCATCAAGGATTTGATTATCATTATTTCTTTCAATCAGGTTCGTATTTGTAGGATGTGTTGTGTTCAAGTTACATTCCGTGTTTGTCAATCGTTGTAAAGATGACAGGTTTCATTCATCGATTCATTTCTTACTGCATCAATAAACAGCTCGTCTTCTTCTTTATCTGAGACCTGACACACTGCAAGCACGGGTTTTTTACACTGTCTTCCTTTAGCGGGACATTGACTTTTTCCACCGTGTGCTTTGTTTCGCAGTAGCTGGATTTATGAATATGCTTATCAGACGCTTCATATTTTTGCTGCCTTTTCAATTGTGTAATTCGGTTTTGTTCAGCTCTTTGGAACTGTTGCCTTTTATCTGTGCACTGCGTCAGTTCGCGTGAGCCGCTCGGTGTACATGCATCGAAGGTTCCCAGCTGTGCTGGTGCCATCTCGTGCTATGTCCGTGGCTGTATTTAATGTTACCTTAGTCCTGGCACTTAAAACTTTCTCTCGCAGTTTCGCTGAGTTTGTGTCAAACACCACCCTGACCATCTCATCTTCCTCTCCATAAGCACAGTCCTTCACCTGTGAATATTTACCCGTGGCAGTTTGCTATTGGATTGCCGCTGACGGACGGCCTTATATGGGCAGGCACTAAATTACAAACGCCAGCGGCAGCCTGTCTATGAACTTAAAGTGTAGGTTTACATCGTGCTTTGTTTCCGAAGTAGCAGAACTCATGAATATGGTTGTATATGTCACTCGCTCGCTTCTTATTGTTTCGCTGCCTTCTCAATTATATAATGCATGTTTTCTTAAGCGCTTTTTTGAGCTCATCCTGGTTTTCTATGTACTGCGTGATTACGTGGGAGGCGTGATGATGTCACACGAAACTCCGCCCCACGGCGTTGAAGCTCATCTCCATTACAGTAAATGGAGAAAAACTGCTTCCAGTTATGACCATTACGCGTAGAATTTCGATATAAAACCTGCCCAACTTTTGTAAGGAAGCTGTAAGGAATGAACCTGCTAAATTTCAGCCTTCCACCCACACGGGAAGTTGGAGAATTAGTGATGAGTCAGTGAGTGAGTGAGTGAGTGAGTGAGTGAGGGCTTTGCCTTTTATTAATATAGATATAAACAAATAACCATATAAACATATGATTTTTACTTTGCGGATTTTCACCTTTTGCGGGGGATTCTGGAATGCAACCCCCTCAATCGAGGAGGGAACACTGTATAGACAGAAGCTGCTTTTTTTGTTTATTTACCAGAATTTAATTTATGAATTAGGCCTCTCTGGTGTGATCTTGGAAAATACACTTGACAATCAAATTCTCCCAAGTTCAAAACTGAATGATCTAAAAAAATTAATAAATTATAAAAAAAATTATTTTAGAAATGTTAGATTAAATATACACAATATTGCTTGAATTTGTTTTACTGAATGAATTATATTTGAAAATGCAACTTAGAGGTAGCAATAAGATATTCACATCTTGATTTTGCAGGCCACAACATAATGGATTATTTAAAAACTAAACAGAAAATTGAAGGCTCATCTTGCCCTTTTATCACAGTAAAAAAAGACGTATGGTATGTACAATTTCGGTTGAACTATTTGTTTAATTTTTTTTTGCTTAGCTGAAATGAGACAAATCTGTGGCTAGTATGTACCGAGTGGATTATTCTCATTTCATATAATCCTATAATGCTGCATGTGCAGCGCCTGCAAAGTGCTTTTCTGCCTTCCTGGTAAAATTAATCCCTGCTAAACAAAATTCTACAAACTTTTAAAAGATTAATTCACATTAACCGAAACTTCAATGTTGCTTATAACAATAATCTGTAGTGCCTGAAAGTTTAAATTGGAGACTAAACTAATAAAACATTTTTCCTTGAGAAGAATGACATGCTATGATTATTAAATACTTACCTATTTCCCTATTAAGAATCTTTTCTTCCCTGTTACCAACAGGTTCAATAACTTTTAAAAAAGCCTGAAAAAGTCTAAGATCACATAGCCGCCTTGTTTCATCGAAAAATTCCTCCCGTTCTGCTTCCTGTGTAACACTGACAAAAATGTATGAACTTTCATCTTGCAGAAGATGATACAGAGGATATTTTCTAGCTTCCTTGAAAAGTTCATGCTTAATAGTAATCAGAGTGGCCTCACGGAGGCACTCTAAAGTCAATATCATTCCATTAGGTAGAAGACAGTCCACTAAGATCCTAGGGGGCATCAAATGAATGCCCCATAATTCACCAGAAGATGGTCTTGGAGGCATTGTTCAACTTTCCTTCCCACTTTTAGATCACTGGTCTTCAGTGAAAAGGTTCCTAAAAAAAAAAACAAAAACAAAAAAAAAACAACTCTCAGATTAGAAAGAAATCTAAATTTACAATCTGAACTATGGCAAAATCTGTGGTCAACATTACTGGGATCTTTGCACTTTAGGTATATTTTATACTTAACATTTTTGGACAATATACACATTTTTTGTTGACGAGCAACACAGGAGTTGAATATAATCAAGGGCAAACAGCAAAATGCTATCAAACTAAACAATTTCTCCTAAATCACAAGAACAGGGTTGAATGTAGCACCCAAACATACAACATTAGTAATAATTTAAAGTAAGACTGTCAGTGTCCTATTAAAGTTTGATTTTGACACCAAAACCGTCCTTCAGTCTAACATCGTATTTCTTCTCCACTTCTCCATTCATCATTGAAGTCCCAACAACATTGCATAACCAGCTACTGCCAAAACAAATAAATAAGTCAATTTGTCAATCATTGAAAAAAGACTGGCTCAAAACAGAAATGCATGCTGATGAAATATCCTTGATGTATTTAAGTACGGATGTACAGAGTTCTTGGTCAAGAAAAATTGGAAAAAAGTGGCACATTTGACATTCTTTTAAAAAAGCACACATTTTTCTGTGCCGTTTCCCTATTCTCTTGCACTGGTTATGGATGAAGCCTTCAAATACCAACTCATGCTGTTTAGACAATGAGGAATACATGATAGTGTACTGTAATGTGTGGTGGATAGCATCTTTAGAGGACCATAATGCTTGTTGTTTTTTTTTATAATGATGAACACCATCTGTAGTGACATACTAAGCCAGTAAAATTTAACTGGGATGCAAACACACACTACTTAAACAAAAAAGCTTATGAACTTAATAGAAAATGTGGATCCATATGAATTTCCAGCCAAGCAATGAACAAACATTGCAACAAGTTCACATATATACACAAACACACATTGAGAATCTCTCCTTTTTGGATTCAGTGCACAAATTATATGCAAGTTTAAAAGATAAAAATCAATCAAAGAACACAAAAGATTTATTTATGGCACAAGCTCTTCAGATTTACAAACCAGCAATCTGTGAGAGTAGTCATTCTAGACAAGGTAAGCTAACCTAGTTTGTGGTACTCCTCCATCTTCCCTTATATGCAGTTTTGTGAGAATGAAGGAAAGGTGTATATTAGTTGATGAATTTCCATTACTGTTTAACTCATCAATGATCATTTACAAAACTAGATCCTGTTGCTGGTTTATTTCTTAATTACTTTGTTTTTTTAAATATGCTATAAAATGAAGAGAGGGGCTTTAATAATAAAAAAATTGTTTAACAACTTGCAGTTTTATAGGTCAACTTTCTCTAAAAAAAAAAAATGTCCTGGGTATGATGTTAAACTGCATCCGGCCCTGCAAGCAGTCCTCCAACTTGCAGAGAAATCATGGGGGTTGTTGGCAGGATTGGCACTCCAGCCACTGAAAAAAAAACTTCACACAGCAGTGAGACGACAGAAAGGACTCCTTTTTGCTCTCCGCAGGAGTAGCTCTGCTGCAAGGCTGCTCACATCATAAAGGGGATGGGGGAAGGCCCTTGGGAGTCCCATCCCCAGAACAGTCGAAACCGTTGGAGAGCCAGTGTAGTCAGGCCTAATGGGGATCAGAACTGGTGTGGTGCTGAGGCTTCACCCACAGCATCCGTGTAGTAGCTTGAAATGTCTCGCCTCTCCAGCATGATGATCATCTTACCTCTGCTGTTGGAGGAGCTGTGTAAACTCCGCATTTCAGTGGCGGCACTCTCCAAGGTGCGCAAAACTAGGACTGGTCAGATCTTTGCAGTCGGATACACCTTTTATTGGTTTGTCGCTCTGATGGCTGTCATACTTGGTGAGCAGTTGTTATTGCAGCTGATCCGTTTCTTCCGATGGCGTCAGGTGTCACTCATTTCAATGAGTGTATTTTGAGACTCAGATTACATCACACCTTGGAGGCCTTGTCTGTTGTCTCAGTGTATGCTCCGACCATGGTGAGAATGTCTTGGTGAGGGAGACATTTTATTTGCAACCTCACTTGGTTGATGATTGGTGCCTGCGAGGTGACACTCCTCTGGTCATGGGTGACTTCAATGCAACCACTGGCACTGACAGAGCTGCCTATGAGGATTGTTTAAGTCCCCTTGAGCCCATGATGAAAGTGGTTCTATGTTCCTTGACTTTGCAAAAGGTCATGGTTCCAGTGCTCTGAGCTGCAACTATATATAAAACTAGCAAAATACCCGCGCTTCGCAGCGGAGAAGTAGTGTGTTAAAGAAGTTATGAAAAAGAAAAGCAAACATTTTAAAAATAACGTAAGATGATTGTTAATGTAATTGTTTTGTCATTGATATTGAGTGTTGTTGTCATATCTATCTATTTATATATATATATATATATATATATATATCTGTATATCTGTATATATATATATATATATATATATATATATATATATATATATATATATATATATATATATATATATATATATATATATATATATATATCTATACATATATATACGTATTTACTCCTGTACCACGCGCCCTCGTGTAAGACGCGCACGCTAATTTTTACAAAGAAAATTGGGAAAAAATCTTTTTGCCCGTGTATGACCGCATTGTGATTGTATAGAGGCGAGTGAGGTTGAAGTAAGACACAGGCGTAAATAACTGTAATGGAGAATAATTATGTCTCATTTAATTCTTTCTGCACATGATACAGTATATTGTACTAACTGTAAGCAGTATCCCTACTGCAGAGCGTTCAGTGTTTGTCACACCATGCTGCGACAGGTGGGAATCACAAATAGCCCTGTGAAATGAGAAAAGAAAGAACCGTATAGAGACAATCGGTAAAGGACTGTAACGGCAAGTGGAAAATTATTGTGCTCACCAGAATCCAGTTTAATCATCATCTTCCGATTAAGCTGCTGGATTCGCCACCGCTACTGATGTCCCATACGGTGTCGTCTTCGCTTACCCATAAGGTGTCGTCTTCGCTTCCATCGATGCTGTTGGATATGCTGCACTTTTTGAAGCTTTTTACAATCAATTCCTCTGGAATAAGCTTCCAAGCAGCGATGATCCAGCCACACATCTGCGCCAATGTTGGGGCTTTCATTTTGCCAGTTGGCGTTGTTTCGTGTACGCTGTTGCAGCCCAATCGGTGTACATTCTAGATACATGAGCCTTAAACGGTCGATTAATGCAGACATCTAGAGGTTGGAGGGCGAAGTCATGCCTCCAGGAATTACCACTTGATCTGTTTTCCCATCTTTCAGTTTTGCTTTAACACCTTTAGTTAAATGGCCACGAAAGCTGTCCATGACTAACATGTTTGGCATTTTCAGGAGACTGCCCGGGCGACGTTGCACACACATTTCAGCCAATCGATTACGAGATCATTATCCATCCAACCCTTTTGTTGAGCTCTGACAATGATCCCAGGAGGAAACTTCTCATTTTTCGCAAGGTCTTCCTTTTAAATATTACGTCACGGAGGTAGTTTCTTTCCATCTGCAAGAATTGTCAACATCACGGTACACGCTGCTTCTCTCTGCCTCCCATGCATGCGGGACACTCTTGTCTCCGACTGCATTAACAGTAGTGTTTGAAGGGTTCTCAAAATAAACTGGTGTTTGATCAGCATTACCGATTTGCCCCATTAAATACATTTTCTGCTGCCTCAACTGAATAACGTGACTTTTGGAAAGCTAGTAGCTTTTCTTCATATTCGCTTTGGTAGGCGCGAAATGCTGCGTCTGGCGTCTTATTGATAAGCCATTCCTTCTCATGAAGCGCGTTACCCATCCGCGCTTGCTTTGAACTGAGTGATTGGTATTCCACGTTCTTTCGCTATATCACGAGCTTTCACCTGAATCATTTCCGTGGACACTGCATATCCAAGCTGACGCCTGCCTTGAATGTAATCAGTGAGTGCAACTTCAACTTCTGGGAACTGGGCACGTTTTCCGCGAAATGCCCGTCTGTTTATGTTGCAAGACGAAAGTTTTTCTTTCTTCTTTCGCCAATCTCGAACACAAGACTCTGGAACATCATACATGCGACCTGCTGCCCGATTTCCTATCTTCTCTGCTTCCAAAATCACTTTTAGTTTCTCTCCCGCCGTGAAGGAGCGTAAACGCTTGCTGCTATCCATGCTGAATGACAGCACCAAACTCTACCGTATTCCTCGTGTATGACGCGCACCATTTCCTCGTGTATGGCGCCAGCACCTGATTTTCTAATGCTCATTTTCGGAAAAAATGTGCGTGGTACAGGAGTAAATACGGTATATATATACATATATATATATATATATATATATATATATATATATATATATATCTATATCTATATCTATATCTATATATATATATATCTATATATCTATATATATATATATATATATATCTCTATATATATATATATATATATATCTCTATATATATCTATATCTCTATATCTATATCTATATATCTATCTATATATCTATATCTCTATCTCTATAGCAAAATACCTGTGATTGGCAGCGGAGAAGTAAAAAGAAAAGGAAACATTTTAATAATAACGTAACATGATTGACAATGTAATTGTTTTGTCATTGTCATGAGTGTTGCTGGCATATATATATATATATATATATATATATACACACACACACACTGAAACATATACAAACATATATATATATATATATATATATATATATATATATATATATATATATATATATATATATATATATATATATATCCACATATATATATATATTAGGGGTGGGACTCGATTAAAAAAATTAATCCAATTAATTAGACGATTAATCGTATGTAATCGCACACGTAAATTTGCCCCAAATCGCAAATTTTTTTTTTAATTTAAAAGGGTTTTAGTGGGCGACAGAATCAAATAATAGACATGTACATGAATATTGTAAACTGAAGCTGTTTTAATTTCTGAAAAAAGCCCTTTAAACTGCATTTGAATTCAAAACAGAAACAAAAATATCATCCCTGGTTAAAATTGGGCAGACTTAAAAATAAAGTGGTAGTTTAAGTACTTTAAGTAGATTTTCAGAATAGTATTGTCTTTAAATAATAATAACCAAAATTTCAACATAAAGTACAGTTTTTCTTCTTAAAAAAATAAGTCAGAAACATAAAAGGTAATTTGACCAACTTAATCTTTAAACTCTGAGTAACCTTAGCCAAAATTATTTTGTACATTAGGCTAAAACAGTGTGATCATTGAACATTTTATAATTAGATGTAATTAGAATTACTAACGGTCACGGAAGTCCAATGATCCCCAGTAAGAGCCACAAAGTCTGCTTTCTGTAATGCATCTAATTTTGCTTGCTTTTCAGTGTGCACAAAACCATGCTTTTATCAAGGCTTCGCTCGGGAAGTCGAAATGATCCGTCGTAGGAACGCGCTTTATTCCGACTCTAACATTTTTGTAGCTGTGATGTGTGCATCAGTGTAATGGATGTACCAGGAAATCATGCATTGACAAAAGTTCCCGTTTGCTTGGAATTGAAAGTGTGATTAAATGCGTTATTTTTTTAACGCGTTATGGAGAACATGCATCGAAGCTTCTCAGCTGTGCTTGTGCTAATAAAGGGAAACATTTTAAAAATAACGTAACATGATTCTGCGTTAACCGAATATTTTTCATACGTCCCAAACCAAGAAGATGAAGGTAAAATGAATAGGATAGCGTGTACATACTCAGTGCATCCCCTCTCGGGAATCGAACCTCGAATGTCCGCATTAGAGGCGATGACTCTACAATTGCGCCACAGCGTGTGGCTTGTCTATGCGAGAGTATGTACTGTAGATCGGGATTTATATATACATTTAAATATATACCCGCGTATCGCAGTGGAGAAGTAGAAGTTATGAAAAAGAAAAGGGAACATTTTAAAAATAACGTAACATGACTGTCAATATACAGTATTTGTTTTGTGAGTGTTACTGAGTGTTGCTGTCATCAAGGATTTGATTATCATTATTTCTTTCAATCAGGTTTGTATTTGTAGGATGTGTTGTGTTCAAGTTACATTCCGTGTTTGTCAATCGTTGTAAAGATGACAGGTTTCATTCATTGATTCGTTTCTTACTGCATCAATAAACAGCTTGTCTTCTTCTTTATCTGAGACCTGACACACTGCATGCACAGGTTTTTTTACACTGTCTTCCTTTAGCGGGACATTGACTTTTTCCACCGTGTGCTTTGTTTCCACAGTAGCAGCATTTATGAATATGCCTGTATGTATCAGACGCTTCATATTTTTGCTGCCTTTTCAATTGTGTAATTCGGTTTTGTTCAGCTCTTTGGAACTGTTGCCTTTTATCTGTGCACTGCGTCAGTTCACGTGAGCCGCTTCGGTGTACATGCAGCGAAGTTCCCCAGTTGTGCTGGTGCCATCTCGTGCTATGTCCATGGCTGTATTTAATGTTACCTTAGTCCTGGCACTTAAAACTTTCTCTCGCAGTTTCGCTGAGTTTGTGTCAAACACCACCCTGACCATCTCATCTTCCTCTGCATAAGCACAGTCCTTAACCCGTGAATATTTAGTAGGAGTTTTCTATTGGATTGCCGCTGACGGACAGCCTTATATGGGCAGGCACTAAATTACAAACGCCAGCGGCAGCTTGTCTATGAACTTAATTTAAAGTGTAGGTTTACATCGTGCTTTGTTTCGAGTAGCAGAACTCATCAATATAGTTGTATATGTCACTCGCTCGCTTCTTATTGTTTCGCTGCCTTCTCAATTATATAATGCATGTTTTCTTCAGCGCTTTTTGGAGGTCTTCCTGATTTTCTACGTACTGCGTGATTACGTGGGAGGCGTGATGATGTCACACGAAACTCCGCCCCCACGGCGTTCAAGCTCATCTCCATTACAGTAAATGGAGAAAAACAGCTTCCAGTTATGACCATTACGCGTAGAATTTCGATATAAAACCTGCCCAACTTTTGTAAGGAAGCTGTAAGGAATGAACCTGCCAAATTTCAGCCTTCCACCCACACGGGAAGTTGTAGAATTAGTGATGAGTGAGTGAGTGAGTGAATGAGTGAGGGCTTTGCCTTTTATTATTATAGATAATCTTGTGACAAGACTTTTCATAAGATTTCTTCATATTATATATATATATCTATCTATATCTATATCTATCTCTATATATATCTATCTATCTATCTCTATATATATCTATCTATCTATCTATCTCTATATATATCTATCTATCTATCTATCTCTATATATATCTATCTATCTATATAGGGGGTTGTTAATCAGTTTCAGCTGCTGTGGTGTAAATGAAATTAACAACAGATGCACTAGAGGGGCAACAATGAGATGACCCCCAAAACAGGAATGCTTTAACAGGTGGAGGCCACTGACATTTTTCCCTCCTCATCTTTTCTGACTGTTTTTTCACTAGCTTTGCATTTGGCTACAGTCAGTGTCACTACGAGGCTGATACCTGGACCCTACAGAGGTTGCACAGGTAGTCCAACTTCTCCAGGATGGCACATCAATCACGTGTCATTGCCAGAAGGTTTGCTGTGTCTCCCTGCACAGTCTCAAGGGCATGGAGGAGATTCTTGGAGACAAGCAGTTACTCTAGGAGAGCTGGAGAGGGCCATAGAAGGTCCATAACCCATCAGCAGGACCAGTATCTGCTCCTTTGGGCAAGGAGGAACAGGATGAGCACTGCCAGAGCCCTAAAATGACCTCCAGCAGGCCACTGGTGTGAATGTCTCTGACCAAACAACAAGAAAGACTTCATGAGGGTGACCCAAGGGCCACATGTCCTCTAATGGGCCCTGAGCTCACTGCCCAGCAGCATGCAGCTCGATTGGCATTCGCCATAGAACACCAGAATTGGCAGATGCACCACTGGTGCCCTGTGCTTTGTACAGATGAGAGCAGATTCACCCTGAGCACGTGACAGAAGTGAAAGGGTCTGGAGAAGCCATGGAGAACATTATGCTGCCTGTAACATCATTCAGCATGAGCAGTTTGGTGGTGGGTTAATGATTATCTGGGGAGGCATATCCATGGAGGGTCACACAGACCGCTACAGGCTTGACAAAGGCACCTTGGCTGCCATTAGGTATCAGGATGAAATCCTTGGACCCATTGTCAGACCCTATGCTGGTACAGTGGTTCCTGGTGCACGACAATTCCTGGCCTCATGTGGTGAGAGTATGCAGGCAGTTCCTGGAGGATGAAGGAATTGATACCATTGACTGGCCACCACACTTTCCTGACCCAAATCCAATAGAACACTTCTGGGACATTATGTTTTGGTCCATCCAATGCCACCAGGTTGCACCTCAGACTGTCCAGGAGCTCAGTGATGCCCTGGTCCAGATCTGGGAGGAGATCCCCCACAACACCATCTGTCATCTCATTAGAAGCATGCACCGATGTTGTCAGGCATGTATACAAGAACACAGGGGCCATACAAAGTGCTGCGTACAATTCTGAGTTGCTGCAATTAAATTTTGGCAAAATGGACTAGCCTGCCACATAATTTTTTCACTCTGATTTTTGGGGCGTCTTTGATTCATAACTGAATCCTACTTACGCACATATATACAGACATAGCCTGCAGCTCGGTTGCCGTGTGAGGCGGAGTTGCGTCACCCATCACCATGCCTCCCACGTAGTTGGCTGCCTGTCCATATAAGGCCGTCCGTCAGCAGCAATTCAATAGACACGCTGCCGCTACCAGGCGTTTGTCATGCCAAAGACGAATACGATTTTCGCGAGATACAAGTTTAGTGAGAAGACGCAAGGTATAAATGAGACTTTTGATCACTTTGTAACAGAGTTAAAATTGCTGGTGAAGGACTGTGTTTATGCAAACGAAGATGAGATGGTCAGGGATAGACTAGTGTTTGGCACAAACTCAGCAAAAGTGCAAGAGAAACTTTTAAGTGCCGGGTCTGAGCCAACATTAAATAAAGATGTGGACATCACAAGATCGCACGAGATAGCAAACCTTCGATGCATGTACTCCAAGTAGCTCATATGAACTGACTGTGAACGCAGTACGCAGACAACAAGCAAAAGCTCCAAAGAGCGCTGAATAAAAAATGCATTACACAATTGAGAAGGCAGCAAAAGAATATGAAGCGAGTGACGCAATACAAGCATATTCATAAGTGCAGCTACTGTGGAAACAAAGCACACGATGGAAAAATGCAATGTCCCGCTAAAGCAGTGCTTCTCAATTATTTTCTGTCATGCCCCCCCCCCAGGAAGAAGAAAACATCTTGCGCGACTATAAATAGTATCATTTGTCTATAAGATTGTTATAAGTACACCTCTGCATAACACTGTATCCTTATTAACGCATAAGAGAATAAAAAAAGAAAGAAATATGGACCAATTTACAACAAAGAATAGCTTTTTTAAATGTAACAGAAAAGATTTGAAGTGCATTCTAAATTCAAAAAAAATTTAAAAGAAAAATAAAAAAGCATGTTCCCCGAGGTCAAACGCACCCCCCTTGACGGAGCCACGCGCCCCACTATTTGAGTAACACTGCGCTAAAGGAAGACAGTATAAAAAAAAAACCCGTGCATGCAGTGTGTCACGTCTCAGATAAAGAGGAAGACGAGCTGTTTATTGATGCAGTAAGAAACGAATCGATGAAAGAAACCTGTTATCTTTACAACGATTGACAAACATGGAATGTTACTTGAACACAACACATCCTACAAATACGAACCTGTTTGAAAGAAATAATGATAATCAAATCCTTGATGACAACAACACTCATAACATTCACAAAACAATTACTGTATATTGACAATTATGTTACGTTATTTTTAAAATGAGAAGTAGTGTGTTAAAGAAGTAATGATAAAGAAAAGGAAACATTTTAATAATAACGTAACTTGATTGACATTGTCATTGTCATGAGTGTTGCTGACATATATATATATATATATATATATATATACACTAGCAAAATACCCGAGCTTCGCAGCAGCGAAGTACTGCCTTAAAATTTTTATTAAGAAGAAAATTAAACCTTTTCAATAATTATTTGTTAAGGATCTCTTTGTATACCACATTGTGAGCTCGGCCCTCCAGTTGTAATATGA
Source organism: Polypterus senegalus (assembly GCF_016835505.1). NCBI lineage: Eukaryota > Metazoa > Chordata > Cladistia > Polypteriformes > Polypteridae > Polypterus > Polypterus senegalus. Next base: position 134,724,731 of record NC_053154.1, read on the forward strand.
CCAAGCTGTGTGCTGAGCTTACTCTTGAGCATGCAATGTACAGCTGGCCATGTGAACAGTAATCTTATTTCAAATCTCAAATCTGCTGTAATAATCGTTATGAGTTTCATGGTTTGTTTCAATTATGACAGTATTTGTATGACTTGTGTTAAAGAGACATTCGGCATCTATCAAGCTTTGTAAGTATACAACCTGTTTCATCGATAACTTTACATCCAGCTTTTGAGAGTTTAAACATTCATAAACATCAAAGTGTCCACTACTGAAATCGTCACCTGTCAATCTAAGATGTTTAAGAGGCATTGGCGGTTGTCAAAAGGTGTAAAATATTTGGCCATTTCGGTACACTTGAAAGCAACAACCGAACAATTCACCGGCACCCATCAACTCACATGCAGATGCATAGGTGAAGAGCTTAAGCATTTCATTCTTATAGTGCTCCTGTGTAGAATAATTATCTCCTGTACCGTCATTAGTCCACATCTTGAACCTCTCCCAGTCATTCAATACATAAGACACAATGTTCCTCAAGAGTGAGCCTGATATGGCCGTGCAATATGTAACAAAGAGAATGGAAAAGGTAGATGCCGTCTCTGGGCATGGAAACCACTCGGTAAGTGACAGTGATCACCTCGATAGACATGTTAATGGGGGTACGGTTGGAATGATAAAGGAAATGGGTACTTGAACAATGTAAAGTAAGTCTAAAATACCTACACAATAACTATAATGGTAATAAAAAAACAATAAAACAGCGGAGAAGCCGTGGATTAAATAAAACGGCTGTAGTTATCAGCAAGGAGACGTGAATCCTGTGGACAAGCAAGGAAGGGAATGTAGAGACTGGAGCGACGGACGGCCTTATATAGGCAGGCAGCCAACAACGTGGGAGGCATTGGGAGGGAGGACCCAATGCTGACTCACACGGTGACCAAGCTGCAGGCTATGGACGTATATATGTACGTAAGTAGGATTCAGTTAGCATTGGGAACCCGCGTACCAAATTTCTTGAAGATGGGCCCATAAGTAACAAAGACCGCTGAAAAGTTCAATATGGCGGCCAACAGTGGCACCATACTACCGAAATAAGTACCAAATTTCAGCCTTCTACCTACACAGGAAGTTGGAGAATTAGTGACGTTGGAAAGTTCAATATGGCGGCTGACAGTGGCGTCATACCACCGAAATAAGTGCATTACATTGGTTTAGTTTAAGCAGGGAAGCCGCCTACCAAATTTCGTGAAGATGGGGCCATGAATAAGAAAGTTCAACATGGCGGACGTTGTTGACCGTTATGACCGTTACACGTAGAATTTCAAAATGAAACCTGTTTAACTTTTGTAAGTAAGCTGTAAGAAATAAGCCTGCCAAATTTCAGCCTTCTACCTACACGGGAAGTTGGAGAATTATTGATGAGTGAGTGAGTGAGTGCTTTGCCTTAATTAGTATAGATAGCCTCTAGCGCCGACGTCCGAGGTTCGATTCCCGAGAGGGGGTGCACTGACTATGTATGCCTGATGACCCCAAAAGTAAGGCGAAACACGTTTCGCGTACTCTTTGCATTATTTCACAGTAAAACTATTTCAATATATATATCTATACTAAAAGGCAAAGCCCTCACTCACTCACTCACTGACTCACTCACTGACTCATCACTAATTCTCTAACTTCCCGTGTGGGTGGAAGGCTGAAATTTGGCAGGTTCATTCCTTACAGCTTCCTTACAAAAGTTGGGCAGGTTTTATATCGAAATTCTACGCGTAATGGTCATAACTGGAAGCAGTTTTCTCCATTTACTGTAATGGAGATGAGCTTCAACGCCGTGGGGGGCGGAGTTTAGTGTGACATCATCACGCCTCCCACGTAATCACGCAGTACATAGAAAACCAGGAAGACTTTAAAAAAGCGCTCAAGAAAACATGCATTATATAATTGAGAAGGCAGCGAAACAATAAGAAGCGAGCGAGTGACATATACAACCATATTCATGAGTTCTGCTACTTCGGAAACAAAAGCGATGTAAACCTACACTTTAAATAAAGTTCATAGACAGGCTGCCGCTGGCGTTTGTAATTTAGTGCCTGCCCATATAAGGCCGTCCGTCAGCGGCAATCAATAGCAAACTGGCACGGGTAAATATTCACGGGTGAAGGACTGTGCTTATGGAGAGGAAGATGAGATGGTCAGGGTGGTGTTTGACACAAACTCAGCGAAACTGCGAGAGAAAGTTTTAAGTGCCAGGACTAAGGTAACATTAAATAAAGCTATGGACATAGCGAGATGGCACCAGCACAGCTGGGAACCTTCGATGCAAGTACACCGAGTGGCTCCGCGTAAACTGGCGCAGTGCACAGATAAAAGCAACAGTTCCAAAGAGCTGAACAAAAAGCGAATTACACAATTGAAAAGGCAGCAAAAATATGAAACGTCTGATAAGCATATTCATAAATGCAGCTACTGTGGAAACAAAGCACACGGTGGAAAAAGTCAATGTCCCGCTAAAGGAAGACAGTGTAAAAAACCCGTGCATGCAGTGTGTCAGGTCTCAGATAAAGAAGAAGATGAGCTGTTTATTGATGCAGTAAGAAGCGAATCGATGAATGAAACCTGTCATCTTTACAGCGATTGACAAACACGGAATGTAACTTGAACACAACACATCCTACAAATACGAACCTGATTGAAAGAAATAATGATAATCAAATCCTTGATGACAGCAACACTCAGTAACACTCACAAAACAAATACTGTATATTGACAGTCATGTTACGTTATTTTTAAAATGTTCCCTTTTCTTTTCTACCTTTTTAACACACTACTTCTCGCTGTGATCGCGGGTATATATATATATATATATATGTATATATATATATCCCGCTCTACATACTCGAATAATGGATATTTTATTCGCCATCAATGATTGTTTTGGTAAAGCCATACTCAGTGTATTCATTAGATGAGCGGTAAAAAGTAAGAGCGAGGGAGGATGACTCATTGAGGCATGCAGGCTGTAGTCGCGTCAACTCTATCTGAATTGCGATCACATTTGAAAAATATATCTTTTCAAGTTCTATTTAGTCCATATGTGTCAAACACAAGGGCCGCGGGCCACATCCGACCGGCGTGTAATTATATCCGGCCCGAGATCATTTTATATACTGTATTATTGTTATTAAAGCCCGGGTATATGAAGCGCTGGTAACACAATAAACTACAGATCCCATAATGCAGCGCTTCAGCTGCCTTGCGAACACTTACCGCTTACTAGAGTTATTGCGCACTGAGTTTGCACGGCGCTTTGGTGACTTTGAAGAACAAAAAGTCCGTCTACATGCGTCGAACCTTGTGCATGTTTGGTAGCACATATCTGTGTGAGAAGCTCTTCTCAGTGATAAAGAATAACAAAACAGCACACAGGAGTAAGCCTCACTGATGAGCACCTGCAATCCATCCTGAGAATCTCCACAACACAGAACCTCACACCAAACAGAAACAAACTTGTGGCCAAAAAAGATGCCAGGCGTCCAGCTCTAAAATGACATATGAGCAAAGACAACTGAATGATTAGATTTTTTATTGCGTAAGAGCGGAGTCAACCGTTTTAACAAACAGCGTATTGCACTGATACTGAAATAGCTGTATGTGTATATATGTAGATATGTATGTATATGTATATATATGTTTATATGTGTGTGTGTATGTATGTATATATATATATATATATATATGTATTTGTGTGTATGTATGTATATGTGTGTATATATGTGTGTGTATATATGTAGATATATATGTATGTATATATGTGTATATGTATAGATATGTATATATATATATGTTTATGTGTGTGTGTAAATATATATATATATATATATATATATGACAACAACACTCATCACTCACAACAGTGACAAAACAATTACATTGACAATCAGGTTACGTTATTTTCAAAATGTTTCCTTTTCTTTTCATTGCTTCTTTAACACTACTTCTCCTCTGGCCTTGGTATTTTGCTAGTATACATATATATACACACACATACATGTATATATCAGCGCTTCCCGATTCATTTTACCCTTGCATCCCCTTGGTTTGAGACGTATGAAAAAATATGCGGTCAACACAGAAAGACAGATCAGCAATTGAAGCTTTATGAATAATCGATACTTTATTCACCATCAATGATTGTTTTGGTAAAGCCATACTCAGTGTAATAATTAGATGAATGGTAAAAAAGTAACAGCGAGGGTGACTTATTGAGGCACGCAGGCGAAACCACAATAGCACGCGGGCTCGATGTAGTGCGCGTCTACTCGATCTGAATTGCGCAATCACATTCGAAAAAATATATCTTTTCAAGTTCTATTTAGTCGACACAAATATCTTTGGTTGGAATGCAAGGCAAATTTACTCTTTACATTTCTATGGTGAAGAAAAATTTATACAACCAGGCACTGCTCATCACTTGTCCAATACAGTTCCCACAGTGAAGCATGGTGGTGGCAGCATCATGCTGTGGGGGTGTTTTTCAGCTGCAGGGACAGGACGACTGGTTGCAATCGAGGGAAAGATGAATGCGGCCAAGTACAGGGATATCCTGGACAAAAACCTTCTCCAGAGTGCTAAGGACTTCAGACTGGGCCGAAGGTTTACCTTCCAACAAGACAATGACCCTAAGCACACAGCTAAAATACCGAAGGAGTGGCTTCACAACAACTCTGTACTGTTCTTGAATGGCCCAGCCAGAGCCCTGACTTAAACGCAATTGAGCATCTCCGGAGAGACCTAAAAATGGCTGTCCACCAATGTTTACCATCCAACCTGACAGAACAGCAGAGGATCTGCAAGGAGGAATGGCAGAGGATCCCCAAATCCATGTGTGAAAAACTTGTTGCATCTTTCCCAAGAAGACTCATGGCTGTATCAGCTCAAAAGGGCACTTCTACTAAATACTGAGCAAAGGGTCTGAATACTTAGGACCATGTGATATATTAGTTTTTCTTTTTTAATAAATCTGCAACAATTTCAAAAATTATTTTTTTTGTCTGTCAATATGGGGTGCTGTGTGTACATTAATGAGGAAAAAAATTAATTTAAATGATTTTAGCAAATGGCTGCAATATAACAAAGAGTGAAAAATTGAAGGGGGTCTGAATACTTTCCATACCCACTGTATACATATATGACAGCAACACTCATCACTCACAACAGTGTCAAAACAATTACATTGACAATCATGTTACGTTATTTTCAAAATGTTTCGTTTTCTTTTTCATTACTTCTTTAACACACTACTTCTCCACTGCGAAGCACGGGTATTTTGCTAGTACTGAATATAAAACAAAGAAAATAACAACACAGCTAAAAACGCAGCGACAAATTTCGGCAAAAGTTAAATGCTTGTGTCATGAGCGCGGCGGCTATGCAGTGTCTGCAACGGACGTGGCCATCCACCGTGCATAAGCTACCTTACTGACATTGGTGGGCGAAGGAGCCACCGATTCTTTCTCTGCCCAGTACCACCACAAGCCTACAGCCGCCCCGGAGTACTGCTGCAATAAATTATTTCATCGAAGTGAAAAACGTTTAATAACGTGCATTAACTCCTATCATCATAAAAATGATATCACGTATACATCTCAGTATTTTAGTTATTCAGAGAGCTGTAATATCACGAATGTAATGGATTCTGTGTCCAGTTGGAGGAAGAGAGCCGGTTTAAGAAGCAAGTAGTGATTCACACACATAGAGCACATACACTGTGTGCACAATTATTAGGCAAGTGAGTATTTTGACCATGTCATCATTTTTAATGCGTATATTCCAACTCCAAGCTGTATTAACTTGAATGCTTATTGGATTTAAGCACGTCAGGTGAGGTGTATTTGTGTAATGAGGGAGGGTGTGGCCTAAGGAGATCAACACCCTATATCAAGGTGTGCAGAATTATTAGGCAGCTAGTTTTCCTCAGGCAAAATGGGCCAAAAAAGAGATTTAACTGACTCTGAAAAGTCAAAAATTGTAAAAAGTCTTTCATAGGGATGCAGCACTTTTGGAATTGCTAAGATATTGGTGTGTGATCACAGAACCATCAAACATTTTGTTGCAAATAGTCAACAGGGTCGCAAGAAACGTGTTGAGAACAAAAGAAGCAAATTAGCTGCCAAAGATTTGAGAAGAATCAAACGTGAAGCTACCAGGAACGCATTATCCTCCAGTACTTTCATATTCCAGAGCTGCAACCTACCTGGAGTGCCCAGAAGTACAAGGTGTTCAGTGCTCAAAGACATGGCCAAGGTAAGGAGGGCTGAAACCCAACCAACACTGAACAAGAAACATAAGTTGAAACGTCAAAACTGGGCCAAGAAATATCTGAAGACAGATTTTTTTCAAAGGTTTTATGGACCGATGAGATGAGAGTGACTCTTGATGGACCAGATGGATGGACCTGTGGATCAGTAATGGGCACAGAGCTCCACTCCAACGTGGAGGTGGGTACTGGTATGAGCTGGTATTTTTAAAGATGAGCTAGTTGGACCTTTTTGCATTGAAGATGAACTCAAAATCAACTCCCAAACCTACTGCCAGTTTTTTGAAGACACTTTCTTCAAACAGTGATACAGGAAAAAGACCATGATTTTTATGCAGGCCAATGCTCCATCACTTGCATCGAAGTTCTCCACAGCGTGGCCAGCCAGTAAAGGCCTTAAAGATGAAGGAATAATGACATGGCCCCCCTTCCTCATCTGACCTAAACCCTATCGAGAACTTGTGGGCACTTCTTAAACGCTAGATTTACGGGGAGAAAAACAATACACCTCACTGAAGAGTGTCTGGGAGGCTGTAGTCACTGCTCCACAAAAAGCTGATCGTCAACAGATCAAGAAACTGACAGACTCCATGAATGGAAAGGCTTATGACTGTTATTGGAAAGAAGGGTGGCTATATTGGTCATTGATTGATTGATTTAATTTTTTGAAATGTCAGAGATGTTTATTTGTAAATTTTGAGGTGTTTGTTTATTATTCTCACTATAACAGATGAAAATAAACAAGTGAGATGGGAAAATTTTCATTTTTCCTTTAGTTGCATAATAAATCTGCACACTAATAGTTGCCTAATAATTGTGCGCACATATGTATTCCCCTGATGATGTTCACACTCACATTTCCGTTGTGAAACATTCAGGTTTCAGGTTTATTAACATTTTGGATTGACTGATAGCACTGTGTTTGTTCCATATTAAAATTAATCCTCAAAAATACAACTTGCCTAATAATTCTGCACTCCCTGTAGAAGATCAAATACAAAACAAAGCATTTAACGTGCTACTTTAATTATGATGTGATTTGAGAAACTGGTTAATTAAACGATTTTAAGATGAAGTTTATGATGTTCTACTTTAATGACAAAATAAACGTGATTAAAGTGGAAATGTCGAGATTGAAGTTGACATTTCGTGCTTTTTCCCCCACTGTATGCCTTTTCTTCTCTGTACCCTAATAACCTTTCATATGACACTCAGACAGTGGGCTACAACTCGCCTTTTCACAGCGACTTTAATATGCGACTTCTTTTTTATTTCAGGCGTTCTAACGAAACATCCTACCCATCGAAATGATCTACTCACTGATACTACGCATGCGCAGACCAAAATTACGCAACTTAGCCTTACTACATTAATGCATTTATTACAGTTTACTGCATAGGTATTTGTGGTCAACATTTTATAAATTGTATATTTTGCATGTGTGACTTTTAATCTTGCACAGGCCATTGTATCCATGCACGAGTAATAACCGTCTTGTGAAATCTTTGCATCAGGCGGTGTCTCTTTCGGCCATTAAATGATGCATATATAATAAATTGAGAAATATTAACATTTCCATAAATTTGATAGACGACTTCTAAATCCAAAATGTTAAATGATGACATGGTATAACGTTATAAGTTTAATGTTACGACTTACAATAAACTACGGTAGGATACAATGACAAAGTAGGACAAATCATCAGAACACCGGCAATGTGCGATTTTGTGAAAGTGAGCTTTCAAGTTTCTCCAACACACTATGTCACTCGATCAACTTCCTTTTGTTGATTATACCACAGTTTATTTGAACAAATAGTATGTTTTTCCTTGCCTCCACTTGGTATTCGCTGAAAATCTTATTTTTTTCTCATTGTCTTTTCACAGAAGGCTGAGCTTACGGGCAATTTATATTGATTTGCATATTTAAAGAGGCGTAATTCTGGGAGGAGTTGGGGCGTTACAGAAAGCATGTGCACGAGCGTTACATTTCACGCTGATCAGGATTTATGTAGCGGAAGAACTTGGAAGCTGGAGTACGCACAGATTCTTGCATCTGGATTTTTCTGTGCTTAAGCACATTTCGGCTTTTGTGCTTATGCCATGTTATAGTGCGAGTTCTACGCACGGCGTTATACATGAGGTCCCCCGGTTATTCACAGAAACTTGGGTTTCTAAAATGGCATGTACACACCTATTTCCATTAGAGAAACTGGGTTATTGGAGTCTTGACAAACCTAGTAACAGAAATAGATTTCTTTGCAATTTACCAGATTTGTAAACCATGTAAACCCTTAAATGGGTTATTGTTAAGGATTTTGTAGTCTGTACATGTTCTTTGCACTCTGTTCGCCTGCTTAGCGTCGCACACACTGTCAGCAGCCGTAAGCAGAATGTGAAGAATCCACAAGATAAATTTCCTGAGGAAATTATTTCTTTTCTTGGATGAAACAATCTGTCTCAATATTTTTAAAAAATCTCTAAATTTATGTTGGTCACCTGAAAGTGCTATGATAATCTTAGAAGTACTATTTCAAAAGCAAAAAGGTAATGCATGAACTGTAATGTGAATTAATTGGTTTGATTGTTTTTTAGAGTAACAAGTATCCTAATGCAAGACGTTTTATTGAAGTAAAAATACTTGCATTGCTATTATTGCAACAGCATTGGGTGTAAGGCAAGAAGCACACATACTGACGTGCTGCTCCTTTGTTTAGTTCAACAGCACAGCCAAGTAGACAGTGTGCTGCTTCCAATCTTGTAACAGAAACATATTATTAATAAAGTGTCAGTTTAATGAAATATATTTATAAAACCAAAGAAAATCATCAGTGGTTTCATGCCTGTTTTTGGATTCACTGTGGCCAATGATAATGTTTAACTCTTTTTTTTGTGCAGTTTAATGACACTGGAACTTATTGCTAAAGGAGAACTCGAGAAGATTATTTGCGCATGTAATTATAGATTTTCAAGAAACCTGGTTTCTGCCTTAACTGGGTTACCCACCTTAAACCGGCAATGTGTGTGCATGAGACATGCTGACAGTGAATCACAGAACCATGTTAAAATCAAGTATAGACAGACCAACTAATGTCCCTCTTATAAGCCCTGGAACTAAGCAATGCCTGTCAAAATGGCAATCATATTAACAAAAAGCAAAAAAAAAAAAATATATATTTTTATCCTTTTAATTTAAACACAGATATATAACCATTTCCCTTTATCTGTTACAGTAAATACTGTATATAAAGGCTTTACTTCCACATTTCTCTGAGATTCATTTACTGTCAAACTTGCTAAAGTTCGCATTGTTTCCTCTTAGGCAGTTTGATTTCTCAATACTCAACCATAATGTTACTACAGATCAGGCTGGAGTTAAAAATCTGAAAATGAAAATCACTACCATTTTTGCAACCTACATTAAAAAATGCTTTAGAGATGGGTCAATTTACATATTAGAGAGAGAGAGAGAGAGAGAGAGAGAGAGAGAGAGAGAGAGAGAGTTTTCTTCTGCCTCAAAGAACATTCAACCATTACAGGAAAACAAACATAACACAATTAAGCCAATCACTATTGCATACTTTTTGATTATTAATTTAGGGTGAGCCAACCAGCAACTACATAAAGTAACATTTTTTAAAACTACTTAAATCTAAATAAAGGTCGGGGGCGAGGAAAGGTGGTAGGCCTGAGACAATATTCAATGAGATTATCAGCTGCCGATTAGCTGGCCACATTGTCATTGTGAATAAAAATTTTTGATTGGCTCCAAACATTTGGAGAAATTTACTAAAAAGGACCAGACTGCAGCCATCACTTTTTTTTTTTTTTTTAAATTTTGCACACCTCACAAGAAAGCTGTCAAGCACTGTTAAGGCCGGAGTTATACTTCACGTGACGCATGCTGCAGCAGACGCTCCTGCTACGCAAGTGTTGTAGTGTTCATACTTGCGTGCATACTTTACGTAAATCTGGAGGAATCCACCAGGTGGCAGTGCGAGATATTATCACGGTGAGAACATGTTCGGCTTTGCCGTGTTGTGAAATGCCTAGAATACCTATTAAATTCCGATGACACCTTACCACAATATCTCTGAAAAGGATGTTTATTGATTAAATCCATCAATCCAGGGACGTGTCAATTCCAGCAAGCATTGGGCACGAGTGAGAAACAGTCCCTTGACGAGGCCTCAGCTCATCGCAAGGTGAATACAAGCACACACATACACTAGCGTCATTTTAGCGGCACCAAATCCCCAAATCTGCATATCTTTGGAAGGAAACCGGAGCACAGTGTGGAGTACAAGCAGGAAATACCAGCAACATAACTACCTGCGAGACAGCAGTGCTATCGCTCCACCACCGTGACACCCCCATGTGTGTAATTATTCCCCCATGTGTGTAATAAACAGTATTCATTATTTAAACGAAATTATATGTAAAATGTAACATACACACTTTAATGCATTTCATCATAAAGTGATATCAAGCATAAATCTAAAGATTCTAAATGTGCAGAGAGTTGGAATATCATACATTTAATTTGTTCTGTGTGGTGATCTATTGCTGCTTTTCGCTGCTGTCAGGTCCAAGAAGGTCGTAGCGATTAAAAACTGGGATGACGTTTACGATGGTCTGCTTTAATGATAAAGTAAACTACGAGATTAAAGCCGAAATTTCCACTTTAATCACAAAATACAAGTTTTTACTGTGTCCTTTATTTTTTTCTCAGTGGTTCAAATATAACGCTATACATTATGTTGCTGTTGTTAAGTTGCAAAAATAAAAAAGACGACACAAAAGATGATATGTGAGACTTTTAAAATGTATCGTGTCATTACGTTCGGGAACTATCTACATGTGACATCATTACGTTCGGGAACTATTTATCTAATATTGTTTCTTCGTATCAGTATACTGCTGCTGCATTATGTGAATTTCCCCTTGGGATTAATAAAGTATCTATCTATCTACATGTGACAGAAAGCCTCTATGCCGATCCTACGGGATGGATGCTTCGATGTGGTGAAGCAAAATGCCGACAAACAGATGCATTCATGGTGCTTTTATATTCAAGCGTCGCATATTCCCAAACGTAATGACACGATACATTTTAAAAGTCTCGCATACCATCTTTTGTGCCGTCTATCTTTTTTTTTTTTTTGCAACTTCACATCGGCAGCATAATGTACAGTAATCCCTCCTCGATCGCGGGGGTTGCGTTCCAGAACCCCCCGCGATAGATGAAAATCCACGAAGTAGAAACCATATGTTTGTATAGTTATTTTTATATATTTTAAGCCCTTATAAACTCTCCCACACTGTTAACATTATTAGAGCCCTCTAGACATAAAATAACACCCTTTAGTCAAAAGTTTAAACTGTGCTCCATGACAAGACAAAGATGACAGTTCTTTCTCACAATTAACACTAGAATTACCAGAGCCTACGAAAAAACTCGTAATTCCGTCCCACCTTAAACTGCTTCTTAAATCCCTTCACACCTCTCCAGCGTCCTTTGTCTCTAAATGTGCTGATAAAGAGAAGCTGGCTATTCCATCCCCACCAATTTAGAGCGTGCACAACTTCTCTCAGCTCATGCCTTGATTGAGTATCTGGGAGTGAAGTGGAGATTTAGAGTGAAATAATAGATCGTTGTTTGGAACACACGCATTTCATGTCTGTTCCGTTTCTACAGTAATCTGTGTCAACACATTGTTAAAACAGAAACTTTTTTTATATTCTAGTAGTAGATGACAAAATGTAGGCATAAACTATATAATGTATGAAGCCTGAAGTCCAAATAGCAAAGAAACATTTTCACAAGAATAACACAATTGCACTTTTATTCAAACATATAACTGCAGAAAGAAAAAGCCGCCTTAACATGCGACATTGACACCAGTTTACTATAACTGACTCCGTGGTTCAATAGATACAGCCCCGCTTGGAATCAAGGGTCACGGGTTCGATCCTGCCCCTCCCTTTTGAGAAGTAAACTGTTCTTAGTCTTACTGTTTTAGAATAAAAACATACATTTGATTTCAGTCTGTAACAGCCGGTGCAATTTATGATCTTTGTAAAGGTTAGCTTTTTTTTTTATTCACTTTTCACTCTCTCAGTGCGTTCAGAATCAATCCATACAACCCCATCTGACACGGCTGTTTTCACTAAAGACGCTATAGCTCTGCAGTGTACCACGATGCATACTAACGCCCCGGTTCTGACACACAAACGCTGGCGAAGCTGCCTTCTTCGTATCTCACCGTCACTTGCTTTTCTTTTTATTCAGTTTTATTGAGTGTTCCTGCCAGTCCCGCATGTTGCTGTATGCTTTTCTTTTGCACCCAGGACATGCAGAAGAAAGAATGGTAAAGACCAACTTCGGCGCTATATGCAATCATCAGACACTCCCCATCTGCCCGTGTCGTTCAAACACAGGAACATATATTGGTGTAAAAGTATAACAAAAGTGCACTTTTATTCAAGTGCACTTTTTCCATCGCCTTTTCCTGTAAGAAGCAGTGTACACACTTCTCTCTATGCTGTGGTTTCTATTACACACCTGAAAGAAAGACAATATATGTGAAAATATAATCGCACTAATGCAATATTATTTGAAAACGAACAGCGTCAGATCGGGTGTGAATTTATGCAGGAACTGGAAATTCTCTGATGCGGGACCTTCCCCCAGGGAAGAAAGTACAGTGTCAGGTGCTCATTCAGTGTAATAGAAACCATAGCACAGAGAGGTGTGTACACGGCAACAAGTACGTGTCGTAAATGTAGGAAGGACGGTCCTTGGGTGTGTGGGAACTGTTAATATTTGAATGTGATGATTTTATATAGCACGGAATGAAAATCTTCACTTCTTAGCATTGCACCATGCAAGATGTCGTATCAATCGCCTACTGTAACTTGCTTTCTTTTTCCTCGGTTATACAGGTAGTTTTGAATAAAAGTGCACTTGTTTTGTTTGCGAAATGAAGTGTCTGCGTGCACTTTTCGTGGCATTACACGTGTATTTTTTGAGCATGCCCGTTTGAGCAGTATAAAAGTATTGAAAAGTATAACAAAACAACGGGCAGATGGAGAGTGTCTGATGATTGCATATAGCGCCGAACTTACTGCTCTTTACTATTCTCTCCTCTGCGTGCCCTGGAGTACAAAAGAAACAGAATACAGAGCGCTATAGCTCTGTGCTGTACCACGATGCATACTAACGCCCCCACCGGTTCTGACACACAGACGCTGGCGAAGCTGTCTTCTTCGTATCTCACCGTCACTTGATTTTCTTTTTATTCAGTTTTATTGAGGGTTCCTGCCAGTCCCGCATGTTGCTGTATGCTGGATATGTTCATATGTATTGTCTCTTTCTTTCAGGTGTGTAATAGAAACCACAGCATAGAGAGAAGTGTGTACACTGCTTCTTACAGGAAAAGCGATGGAAAAAGTGCACTTGAATAAAAGTGCACTTTTGTTATACTTTTACACCAATATATGTTCCTGTGTTTGAACGACACGGGCAGATGGGGAGTGTCTGATGATTGCATATAGCGCCCGAAGTTGGTCTTTACCATTCTTTCTTCTGCATGTCCTGGGTGCAAAAGAAAAGCATACAGCAACATGCGGGACTGGCAGGAACACTCAATAAAACTGAATAAAAAGAAAAGCAAGTGACGGTGAGATACGAAGAAGGCAGCTTTGCCAGCGTTTGTGTGTCAGAACCGTTAGTATGCATCGTGGTACACTGCAGAGCTATAGCGCGTCTTTAGTGAAAACAGCCGTGTCAGATGGGGTTGTATGGATTGATTCTGAACGCGACTGAGAGAGTGAAAAGTGAATAAAAAAAAAAAAAGCTAACCTTTACAAAGATCATAAATTGCACCGGCTGTTACAGACTGAAATCAAATGTATGTTTTATTCTAAAACAGTAAGACTAAGAACAGTTTACTTCTCAAAAGAGGGCGAGGATCGAACCCGTGACCCTTGATTCCCAAGCGGGGCTGTATCTATTGAACCACGGAGTCAGTTATAGTAAACTGGTGTCAATGTCGCATGTTAAGGCGGCTTTTTCTTTCTGCAGTTATATGTTTGAATAAAAGTGCAATTGTGTTATTCTTGTGAAAATGTTTCTTTGCTATTTGGACTTCAGGCTTCATACATTATATAGTTTATGCCTACATTTTGTCATCTACTACTAGAATATAAAAAAGTTTCTGTTTTAACAATGTGTTGACACAGATTACTGTAGAAACGGAACAGACATGAAATGCGTGTGTTCCAAACAACGATCTATTATTTCACTCTAAAACTCCACTTCACTCCCAGATACTCAATCAAGACATGAGCTGAGAGAAGTTCGTGCACGTTCTAAATTGGTGGGGGATGGAATAGACGGCTGCTCGAGCTTCTCTTTATCAGCACATTTAGAGAACAAAGGGCGCTGGCGGAGAGGTGTGAAGGGATTTAAGAAGCAGTTTAAGGTGGGACGGAATTACGAGTTTTTTCGTAGGCTCTGGTAATTCTAGTGTTTAAAGAATGCAAATATGTATTTTCTTCAAAGGAGTGTCTGCATCAGGAAAAGAGAATTTAAGAGAGAGAGCGAGTGCTCGCAAAGAAAAGCAAACAATCAAAAAATCAATACGTGTCCTTTTAAGTTTGTCGAAGCACCGCAATAAAGCGGCATTTTCAGAGGAGCGTCAGTATCTTCTAAGCAAACAGCCTCTGTGCAAACAGCCCCTCTACTCACATCTCCTCCGTCAGGCACAGAGAATGTCAGAGAGAGAGAGCGAGATTAAAGCAACAATCAAAAATCAATACGTGTGCTTTTGTGCTTTTAAATATGCGACACCGCAATAAAGCGCCATTTTTAGAGGAGCATCAGTATCTTTTAAGCAAACAGCCTCTGTGCAAACAGCACCTCCGCTCACACCCTCTCCGTCAGGCGCAGAGAATGTCAGAGAGGGTGAGAGAGCGGCAGAGACAAGCAAACAATCAAGTCAGCGGGATGCATATCTTATAGCATTGAGGAGTTTTAGTTAATATGTAATACATGCTCTGATTGGGTAGCTTCTAAGCCATCTGCCAATAGTGTCCCTTGTATGAAATCAACTGGGCAAACAAACTGAGGAAGTATGTACCATAAATTCGCGAACCAGTGAAAAATCCGTGATATATATTTAGATATGCTTACATTTAAAATCCGCGATAGAGTGAAGCCGCGAAAGTCGAAGCGCGATATAGCGAGGGATTACTGTATAGTGCTGTATTTGAGCCACTGAGAAAAAAATAAAAGACACGGTGAAAACGTGTATTTTGTGATTAAAGTGGAAATTTCGGCTTTAATCTCGAAATGTCCATTTTAACCTCGTAGTTTACTTTATTATTAAAGCAGACCATCGTAAACGTCTTCCCAGTTTTAATCGCTACGAGCTTCTTGGACCTGACAGCAGGTAAAGTAAAAAAACAGACGGCACAAAAGTTGGTATGTGAGACTTTTAAAATGTATCGTGTCATTACGATCGGGAATAAGCAAACGCTTGAATATAAAAGCACCACGAATGCATCTGTATGTCGGCATTTTGCTTCACCACTTTGAACCATTCATCAAACAGCAAAGCGCGCACATCGATCCCTGAAGGATCTCCATAGAGGCTTGCTGTCACATGTAGATAGTAAACAGAGACTCTGATGTCACGTTCCGACTTTTAGCACACTGCACCCTCCGACTTTTTGCTGGTACTGCAACTCGCGCACGCATCGCGTTTATTTCTGAGGACCTGCTCAGAGGATGCGTGAAATGAATGCTGAGAACACGTGGCAGCCATGATGCGGGCACGTACGCGTTCTGAGCGTGAAGTATAAATCAGCCCTTAGTCTGGGTTTATACTTCATGCGGCACATGCTCCTGCAGACATTGCTGCTACACAAGTGGTGTACTGTTATTCTTGCGTGCATACTTTACATAAATCTGGAAGATTTCACCAGGTGGCTGTGTGAGAAAAAAATTGTTCGGCTTTGCTATGTTGTGAATTGCCAGGGCACCTTGCCACAATATCTCTGAAAAGGATGGATGTTGAATGATTATATCCATCAATCCAGGGATGCACCCAATACTTGCTGGAATTGGCAAAAACAATCCCTGGACGGGGCATCAGCTCCTTGCAATGTGAATACACTATCATTTTAGCATCACCAAATCCACAAACCTGCATGTCCTTGGAAAGAAACCAGAGCACATTGTTGAAAACCACCAGGAAAACATGCAACTACAGGCAGGGAACACCAGGGACACGACTCCTTGAAGGGCAGCAGCGCTACTACACTGCCACCGTGCTGCCTCCACATGTGTAATTATTAACAGTATTCATTATTTAAATGAAGTTAACAATTTACAGTGATCCCTCGCTATATCGCACTTCGACTTTCGTGGCTTCACTCCATCGCGGATTTTAAATGTAAGCATATCTAAATATACAGTAATCCCTCGCTATATCGTGCTTCGACTTTGGCGGCTTCACTCTATCGCGGATTTTAAATGCAAGCATATCTAAATATATATCACAGATTTTTCGCTGGTTCACGGATTTCTGCGGACAATCGTCTTTTAATTTATGGTACATACTTCCTCAGTTTGTTTACCCAGTTGATTTCATACAAGGGACGCTATTGGCGGATGGCTTAGAAGCTACCCAATCAGAGCATGTATTACATATTAACTAAAACTCCTCAATGCTATAATATATGCTTCCTGCGCGGTGCTTGATTGTTTGCTTGTCTCTGCGCCTGACAGAGGGGGTTTGAGCAGAGGTGCTGTTTGCACAGAAGCTGTTTGCTTAAAAGATACGGACGCTCCTCTAAAAAATTCCGCTTTATTGTGGGCAGATTTAAAAGCACACATATTGATTTTTTGATTGTTTGCTTTAATCTCGCTCTCTCTCTCTGACGTTCTCTGCGCCTGACGGAGGAGATGTGAGCAGAGGGTTGTTGCACAAGGCTGTTTGCTTAGAAGATACTGGCGCTCCTCTGAAAAATGCCGCTTTATTTTGCTTCGGCAAACTTAAAAGCACACGTATTGATTTTTTGATTGTTTGCTTTTCTTTGCGAGCGCTCGCTCTCTCTCTTAAATTCTCTGCTCCTGATGCAGACACTCCTTTGAAGAAAAGATATATTTGCATTCTTTTAATTGTGAGAAAGAACTGTCATCTCTGTCCTGTCATGGAGCACAGTTTAAACTTTTGACTAAAGGGTGTTATTTCATGTCTAGTGGGCTCTAATAATGTTAACAGTGTGGGAGAGTTTATAAGGGCTTAAAATATATAAAAATAACTATACAAACATATGGTTTCTACTTTGCGGATTTTCATCTATCACGGGGGGTTCTGGAACGCAACCCCCGCGATCGAGGAGGGATTACTGTATATCACTGATTTTTCGCTGGTTCGCGGATTTCTGCGGACAATGTGTCTTTTAAATTTATGGTACATGCTTCCTCAGTTTGTTTGCCCAGTTGATTTCATACAAAGGACGCTATTGGCGGATGGCTTAGAAGCTACCCAATCACAGAATGTATTACATAGTAAATAAAACTCCTCAATGATATACGATATGCTTCCTGTGTGGTGCTTGATTGTTTGCTTTTTTCTGTCTCTCTCACTCTCTCTGCCTGACGGAGGGGGTGCGAGCAGAGGGGCTGTTTGCAAAGAGGCTTGGCATACTTAAAAGCATGCATTGATTTTTTGATTCTCTCTCTCTCTCTCTCTCTGAGACGCATTTTTTGAAGAGGAAGATATGTTTGCATTCTTTTAATTGTGAGAAAGAACTGTCATCTCTGTCTTGTCATGGAGCACAGTTTAAACTTTTGACTAAAGGGTGTTATTTCATGTCTAAAGGGCTCTAATAATGTAATCTAAGGATTCTATAAGTGCAGAGACCTGGAATATCAAAAATTGAAATGTGTTCTGTGTGGCAATGTCTGCCTGCCGCTGCTTTAAGCACAGAAGGAAGCCACAGAAGCACATAGCAATTAACAAGTGGGTTGGTTTTAAGATGCCGTTTATGAGGGTCTACTTTAAGGACAAAATAAACTACGAGATTAAAGTGGAAATTTTGAGATTAAACTCAAAATTTCCAATTTATTCACAAAATAAGAGTTTTTCCACTGTGTCCCAAATACACTTTCATACATTCTGATGCTGGTATGCGAGACCTTTAAAATGTATCACGTCATTACTTCGGGGAACATGCAATGTATAAGAAAAGCACCATGAATACATTTGTATGTCAGCATTTTGCTTCACCACATCAAACCATTCATCAAACATCGAAGCATACACATCGATGGTGTAGGATCAGCAAAGCGGCTTGCTGCCACATGTTGATAGTAAATAGAGACTCTGACATCACGTTCAAACTGCACCCCCCGATTTTTTGCTGGTACTGCAACTTGAACACGCATCACATTAATTTCTGAGGACGTGCTCAAAGGATGTGTCAAATGAACGCTGGGAACGCATGGCAGCCATGATGTGTGCACGTATGTGTTCGCAGTATGAAGTATAAATCGGCCCTTATTTACAGCAGGGGGTGTGTGAGATTTCTTTAATGCATACAGCACAGGTATGTTTGTAGCACTGCAGTGATTGCAGGTGCCAGGTGCCCATGGTTTCTCACTCTTTACATCACTTTAATAGGTGGCTCACTATCCCAAAAATGTCTGCTCACAGTTGCTGCACAAGTTAGAATTTTTTTGTGGCTTTGGCAGGTTTGCTCCTTTAAAAGGATCCCCCGAAGTCAATCATTTGCATGATGGAATACCAGCACATATTGTGGGTGACTGATCCCTAGACTACTGCAACATTTCAACAATGTTACATTATTTTCCATCATCCATCCGTTTTCCTAACCTGCTTAACCAGGGCAGGGGCACAGGGCTGCTGGAGACTATCCTTGTGCTATTTTACATAAACTATGCAGTGAGATTCCTGTGCCAGGCAAGTAAAGTGATGGGGTCATCGTGCTTGCTTGTTCTGGTGGACAGTACTTGAGGTGGGGGGCACCAGCAGTCCTAAAAGCTTAACTGGGATGATACCATTTGTGGTGTATGGCCGGCCGTCCATCCCAGCCAATACCCCCAAGCCGCCAGCTGGAGCCTTCCCAGCAGTATGGAGGTGCCCCGAAGACCAGCAGGGCATCATGGGCATTGGAGTCTTCATGCACAGCCCTGCTGGATACCATGGGGGCCACTAGGAGACGCTGCAGGGAGGAACGATGTTTATTTGCCATATGCCCCGGAAGTATGTCCGAGTCACATGGACAAGGGGAATGACGTGCTTCCGGGGTGAAGAAAAGGACTTTTGATCTGACCCAGAAGTAATAGGAGATCACATGGATTGGGGATTGGAACACTTCCGGGTCAGGGATTATAAAAGGATTATGGGAGCTCCTAGACGGCAAGATGAGCGGAAGGGTGGCAACGTGTCTGGGAATGGAGGATTGTTTATTGTGTTATTATTGATTGGTTTAATGAGTATTGTGGAGGAGAGGGTGCTTTGTGCACTGTTGTTAATAAATAAAATCTACTTTTGGACTTTTATCTGGTGTCTGGCATCTTGGACAAAGGTTCAAGGGAGTGATAGTACCCTCTGTCACACATTATACTAGAGAGATTATACTGGAGAAACAAGACCCTAACTAAACACAATACTGGTGGTAATTTGGTTCCATTTCAAGCTCGGTTTGCTGGCAAAAAGGAAATAATTGTACTGTGTACAAGGTAATAAATATGAAACAAATTAATTACACTATATATCAAAACAATGCCATATATTTACAAAAAAAATGCTATTGTTTTCCTGCATGCATATCACACATTACAAGTACCAATCAACACTCAGTTTTTTACAGGAAATCATGGTTAAGAAAAGGTAAAATATTGCCAAGTCATAATGAAACGTAAAGTATGATTTTTCTCTATTACATATACCGAGTTGCACTTAATTCAGAAGATGGCAGAAAAAGAACAACTGAGGATGCTGTGTTTGAGTAAGTAAAAAAACAGTAATTCTATGGTTTCTTGCTCGCATTTTTTCAAATCCATTTTATAAAGCAAATTTAATTTTAGTGTTTCGTACCAATACAACATTGTGATCTGCAGTAATTTTAAATGACCTTGGAATTAATCAACTTTTAATTATCATAAGAACATTACTGAATACTGCTGCATGTGCCCACTTGCAGCAATCTGTGACACAACAAAACTGATTCCTGCATCCCGAGCTAAAGTGTAACTGCATCCCACACCCACTCCTTGGGTAGATGCTTTCCTGGGTACATGAATATAACAGCCAGTTTCTCATAATCCACAAGCATCTTTCCATCTGTTCCCCTTAGGCAATGGTATTGTACAATGTTGATGTTTTGAAATGTCACTGTAAACTTTTAACAGAATGCACAGCCCTAATGAGCTGCAGCCCCAGCAACTGTGGCCACAAAGCAGAAAACAATGGACAGTGCACCTCTCCATCACACATTCTCACTTGCATGTGGCCTAATTGGAATTGACATTTAACCTAAGAAGAGAACCGAGGAAAGCCCAGGGAGAACATGCAAAATCCACATGGACAATGAGTGGCCCAAAGATTTAAACCCAGAAGGGTGGATCAGAGAAGTGGCATTGCCAACCACAGTGTTACTATGCTATAACATCTAAAAATAAAATATTTGGCCTGTTTAATTTTGGGGGTTTATATCTCTATGTACTACTACAGACATATAGGTCAAGGAAGACAGGTTAATCTAGCCCCACACCATGCAGCTTTTCTTACCACTGTCAGTTGTTGCTTTATTTGCATAACCTTAATAAAATCACAATAAGTTAGAAATAATTGCCGCGTGCAGCCATTATCATCAAATTTTTAAGTGTGGCATCCCTAGCAACTCATTCATACTACTCTTAATGGCCACTATGACCAGCTTACTACAACAAAATCAGACTGGTTTGGTTTTCTCATAGCAAGTTACAGGGGTGGGCTTTTAAATTTGCAGATGTGAATGTTTCTGTTATACACACACACACACATATATATATATATAAAATATATATATACACATTACATATATATAACTACATAACTATTTTTAGGTATTACCTGACTTATTTATGTTTCTATAGCTCTTAGGGCACTTCCAAGCCCTGCTAAAAAGTTTACAACCACCACTAAGGTATTTAACAATATACAAGTGCTTTGAAAAGATAAAACACCCACAATATGCGTTTCAAATTATGATTTGATATTGTGGGAGAAGTATTTAAAATTCAAATGAACTGCATGATACGTGGGCAGCTCTGTGTAGCACTGCTGCCTCAGAATTGCAGATTCTTAAGTTTGAACCCTATGTACAACATGTGCATGTTCTCCGTATGTGTGCATATTTTACTCCAGGTATTCTGGTTTTCTTCCTAGAGATCACAAATCTAAAACAAGTCCAGTACGAGTGAAACTGGGTGTGTGCAATGGACTGTCAAACCCGCCAGGGTGGGGTCCTGCCTTATTCCCCACATTTCTGGCATAGGTACAGTGCGCCCATAATCTAGACCTTAACTCAGTTAGAAAATAGATGCAATAAATACGGGACAGGATGATGTCAAACAGGTTAACAAAGCTGCCTCATAGCTACAGAGTGCTATTTTCAAATTCCTGGCTGGGCACTGCCTGTGAGGATCTCTGAGTTTTTCAGTTTCCTCCCATATACCAAATGTGGGCATGTTTGTTTAAATGGCAACTTTAAACTGTCCAAAGTAGATGGTGGTCAATTTATGCATGTGAATATGTCCTGTGACTGGCACCTCCATGTAGGGTTGCTTCCTGGCTTTTGCCCAATGCTGTTGGGAGAGGTTCTGACCCTCTTGTCCTTGAACAAGATTAAGCAGATTCAGTTATGAATGGATATACTCAATAACAATTTTGAGAAATATTTTTTAAAATGCTGTGATGGCACATCTCCTTGAAACTATGTCTTAACGGTATGGCATGAAGGCATTGTTTACACAATATAAATCAAATTAATGTAATAGAAATGGCTACAAAGCTATGGAGCTGAATTACTATATGAATAACTTATTGCCCCTGAAGTGTGCAAATTTCACTTGAACTCAGCAGCCACTTACAGTAAACAAATTCTAAAAGAAAATATGGAAAAAGCATGGCAATTATCTTTCAAAGATTCAGCACAAGGGAAAAAAAAAATCACAATTGGATACAGGGTCTGTGACAATTCAACACAGTGAGAAACTCTAGTAAAATATGGATGCTCAAGAGTAAACAGGAACTGCAGCAACTATCAGGCAGAGGCCATGATATCCAAGTCTGAGGCAAACAAGGGGGCAATGGTTTACAAAAACTTGTTTTCCTACTAAAGATCATTCCTTTAACAGGGTTTAGAATTGAAAATATAACTGGTCAATCCATACATGTATAGTCTGCTTAAACCAGAGGGCCAAAAAAAACAAAAAACAAGACGTATATGTAGAAACATTTGCTCCATAAAAATCTTCTGTAATTTTAATAAATACATTTAATTTTCCAGTACTATAAAATCTTAAAGAAAAAGATTCTTAACTGCACAGAGTGAAAACAGAGTGATTAACAAAACATCTTTATAACTGCACTACCTCCCGAATAGTTTGTTAAAATTAAAACGTCCCCAATCTATTCTAGATCAACTTTTTAAATTGTCTTGCATGTCTACTTTAAAAATTAAACCCAACACCAGATTTGTAATATCTACTTTTTAACTCTGTCTATACAGCTTCTCTTTTCTCTAAACCAAAGTACCTCCACACCAAAACTACGGGATGACATCGTCTAGACCGCAGTTGTCCGCTGGCGAATTTGTCGTTAATTTTTTCGACTTTATTATTGAGTGTTAGTCGTAGCCGTTAATTTGACAAAATGTAATACTGGGTACTTAAAATGAACTGCGTTCCCTCTTAAAAAATAATTGCACAAACAAAGTGGGTATTAATAGCCGCGAACACGTTGTGAGCTTATACAAACGAAATTTTCAGACAGCACACGTTTTCCAAAATAACAGAAGACCGCCCAGACGCATTAAACGATACATGCTTAATAAATTACTTTTAGGCGAATGTGCCTTGACGGTAAAACACCTAATACACCACTGATTTTCATTTTCACACACTCGCGTCCACAAACACCAAAAATTAACAAAAGACAATACCACATATTTATCATGACAACGCGTAACTGCCGCTTCCCCGGCAGAGTTCATTTCCACTTTCGTTTACATGTACACACGTTTGTTGTTATTACTATTATTTATAAAATACACTTTATTCAAGCTCATATTTCTTAGCAGAAGGAGTCACACTGAAAGTAACGGACGCACGACAGCTGTCACACGCTTGGATTCTGATCCAAGGCTGGAATTACTCACCGAGGTATTTTGTTCCAATGGACTCCAGCTGCTTTTCTTTTTCCCGGCAGCTCCCGATCACTCCAGTCCGAGGCTTAGGCCTGCGTTCGGCCTACGAGCTGCAGCTTCTCCATAGCAACCGCAACTCGCGCCCCTCTCTTTTTCTTTTTTTTCCCCCTTGTTGTCTGCGTGCCAATTCAAAGACAGCAAGTAGGACGAAATTCACTAATATCAGCTAATATCCTCCATCAGAATAATTTTAATATAACCAGCATCTTACATACCAATAGGAAAATGTTTTTTTCAAGCCGTATCAGTCGTCTTCTAATTAAAAACATGTATAGTCTCGAAAAGCCGCAAATGAAAATATTACAAACAAGAAAAAGAAAACAAATAATAGTAACCCATGTACATAAATAGTACCACGCTGAGATGTTCTATAGTTTTTTTTTGTAATTTCCACCCCTCTAAAGGCAATATCGCGCGACCTCCACTTCGCCTCTGCGAGATCCTCCAGTTTCTATTAGTTTCTCTCCTCCCTCTTCCTCCCCCACTCTTTTCCGTCATTCCCAAAGTTTTGGAGGATCGTACCACCACCTCTGTTAACCAAATAGAGCGCCAGAACACATGCCGATTACCCAACCCCTCTTCCTTGAAGAGTAACAATTAAAATCGAACAAAGCGACGGGTGTTGGGCTAAACCGGGATTTGATTAAGAAGCCAAGAGTCTAAGGATCACTCTTGTCATTTCGTCGTGTCAGGTGGCAGAGCAGGGTGCATTGTCTGGTATATTCCACATCCTGAAGTGCTGCGGCTGGGTATATTGATTAGCATTTTATAAAATGTGATTTTCAGTTACATTTTCACAACTCGTCGACAGCAGCTTAACATATTAAATGTGCAAAGAAAACAATATACCGAACTGCGCTCGCGTTGCATTTCATTCAAGCTGATTATTGGCCCCTTGATAAGAGCACACGCCTCTCTACACTTCTGTACACACACCCAGCAGCTGACGGTGTGTGTAGTAAACAACCACAAAGGGCGGACTCCGCTGTCCAGGAGGTGAAGACAACAGCGCCTAGTGACCGCAGTGGGCTTCTTTTATGGTGTAGGAATATTTATTAATACATCTATGTAGCAGATCCTAGCAGTGTACATATCCAGGTTACAGATCTTTACCAGCCATGGGCATAACACCCAAGCGTAAAATAATTTGTGCTGCTGCCTTATGAAGCCAGCATCTTGGGTTTGAATGCCACTCTTGCTGTTGTCACTGTGGATCTGACACATTCTGCCGCTGTCTGTGTGGGGTTTTTTCTTCATTGAATTTGTTTGCATTGTCCCAAGAGGAAAATTGGGTTTGTCTGCAGGTTTTACAGAGAGACCATGACATGATATTAAAAACCCATCAACAATGAACACAGCCGTCAAACATAAATTTAGTATGTTTAAATGAAATAAAGCAATGAACACAATACTTATGGTGAAATATTAGAACAAATGTATTAGACATCTGTGGTGGGCTGGCGCCCTGCCCGGTGTTTGTTTCCTGCCTTGTGCCCTGTGTTGGCTGGGATTAGCTCCAGCAGACCCCTGTGACTCTGTAGTTAGGATATAGCGGGTGCGATAATGGATGGATGGATGGACTTGACTGATGATTGATACAAATGCTAACTATTCATCCTATAGTATGTTTTAAGCTGGTGGATGTTAATTAAAGATGAACTTATTCTGAAGATTAATAGCAGTTAGAATGAAAGACCATTTGAACTGATTTATTTTATCTTTGGAGCCTTACATCTGTGACCAACAACTAAAACTGAGAATGTAGTGGGTGAGTCCTGCCGAACAACACACACTTTGTTTTCCAGTTGCTTGTTAAACAGGTCTGTGAGATTGGACCGTTGAGACCTTGTTTCCCTCCTACATCCACAACTAATGTTTGTTTAGGTAATTAGTGGCTTCTAAATTGGCTCTGTGTAAAAACTGGTAGAACTAGCACTGCAATTGACCTGTGTCCTGGACAGAGATGCTTCCTGCCTTATGCTTCAGGCTGTTAGGGTAAGCCCTGGTACCTCACAACCATATATTGGATTAAGGAGGCTTCAGAATGTTACGTTTGAAAGAAAATTAGACATTTGCATCTGTTTCCAATATCTTCTTCTACTTCTTCTTTTGGCTGCTCTTGTTAGGGGTTGCAACAACAGATCATTTTTTTCCATATCTTCCTGTCCTCTGCATCTTGCTCTGTTACACCCATCACCTGCATGTCCTCCCTCACCAAATCCATAAACCTTCTCTTAGGCTTTCCTCTTTTCCTCTTGCCTTGCAGTTCTATCCTTAACATCCTTTTCCCAATATACCCAGCATCTCTCCTCGGCACATGTCCAAACCAATGCAATCTCATCTCTCTGACTGTCTTCCAACCTTTCAACCTGAGCTGACCCTCTAATGTACTAATTTCTAATCCTGTCCGTCTTCGTCACACCCAGTGCAAATCTTAGCATCTACTCTATAACTCTGCCACCTCCAGCTCTGTCTTCTACTTTCTGGTCAGTGCCACCATCTCCAACCAATATGACATAGTTGGTCTCACTACTGTCCTGTAGACCTTCCCTTTCACTCTTGCTGATAATCGTCTGTCACAAATTACTCCTGAAACTCTTCTCTACCCATTCCACCCTGCCATTACTCTCTTTTTCAGCTCTCTTCCACAATCTCCATTACTCTGTAGTGTTGATCCAAAGTATTTAAACTCATCCACCTTCTCCAACTCTACTCCCTGCATCCTCACTATTCCAGTGACCTTCCTCTCATTCACACACATGTATTCTGTCTTGTTCCTACTGACATTCATTCCTCTCCTCTCTAGAGCATATCTCCACCTCTCCAGGGTCTCTTCAACCTGCTCCCTACTCTCATTACAGATCACAATGTCATCAGCAAAGATCATATTCCAAGGGGACTCCTGTCTAATCTCATCTGTCAACCTGTCCATCACCATTGCAAATAAGAAAGGGCTCTGAGCCGATCCCTGATATAATCCCACCTCTACATTGAATGCATCCGTCCCTCCTACCGCAGACTTCACCACTGTCACATTTCCTTCATACATATCCTATACAATTCTTACATACTTCTCTGCCACTCCCAACTTCATCATACAATACCACAACTCCTCTTGAGGCACCCTGTAATATGCTTTCTCCAGGTCCACAAAGACACAATGTAACTCCTTCTGGCTTTCTCTATACTTCTCCATCAACATCCTCAGAACAAACATTGCATCTATGTTGCTCTTTCTTGGCATGAAACCATACTGCTGCTCACTAATCATCACCTCCCTTCTTAATCTAGCTTCCACTACTCTTTCCAATAACTTTATCCTGTGGCTCATCAATTTTATCCCCCTGTAGTTACTACAGCTCTGCATATCCCCCTTATTCTTAAAAATAGGTACCAGTACACTTCTTCTCCACTCCTCAGACATCCTCTCACTTTCCAAGATTACATTAAACAATCTGGTTAAAAACTCCACTGCCATCTCTTCTAAACACCTCCATGCTTCTACAGGTATGTAATCTGTACCGACAGCCTTTCCATTCTTCATCCTCTTCATAGCTGTCCTTACTTCCTCCTTGCTAATCCGTTGCACCTCTTGATTCACTATCTCCACATCATCTAACCTTCTCTCTCTCTCTCATTCTGTTCATTCATCAGCCTACTAAAGTACTCTTTCCATCTGCTCAGCACACGTTCCTTGTTTGTGAGTATGTTTCCATCTTCATCCTTTATCACCCTAACCTGCTGCACATCTTTCCCTGCTCAGTCGCTCTGTCTAGCCAATCGGTACAGGTACTTTTCTCCCTCCTTAGTGTCCAATCTCTCATACAACTCATCATACACCTTTTCTTTAGCCTTCGCCACCTCTCTCTTCAGCTTGTGCCTTATCTCCTTGTACTCTTTCTACTTTCTGCTTCTCTCTGACTATCCCATTTCTTCTTCGCCATATTTTTCCTCTGTATGCTCTCCTGTACTTCCTCATTCCACTACCTGGTTTCTTTTTCCTCCTTCCTCTGTCCAGATGTCACGCCAAGTACCCTTCTTGCTGTCACTCTTACTAATTCTGCTGTAGTTCCCTAGCTGTCTGGTAACTCTTCACTGCCACCCAGTGCCTGTCTTACTTCCTCCCTAAACTCAATATTGCAGTTTTCCTTTTTCAACTTCCACCATTTGATCCTTGGCTTTGCCCTCACTCTTCTCCTCTTCTTGATTTCCAATATCATTCTACAGACCACCATCCTATGCTGCCTAACTATACTTTCCCCTACCACTACTTTGCAGTATTTAATCTTCTTCAGAATGACTCTTCTGCATATGATATAATCTACCTGTTTGCATATTCCTCCACTCTTTTATGTCACCCTATGTTCCTCCCTCTTCTTAAAATTTGTATTCACCATAGCCATGCCCATCCTTTTCACAAAATCCACCATCATCTGACCTTCTTCATTCCTCTCCTTAACACCATATCTATCCATCACTTCCTCATCTCCTCTTTCCCATCACTAACATGTCCTTTGAAATCCATTCCATTTACCACTTTCTGTCCCTTGGGTACACTGTCCATTACTTCATCCAGCTTACTCCAAAAATCTTCTTCCTCATCCATCGCACACCCAACTTGCAGGGCATATGCACTAACAATATTCATCATCAGACCTCCATTTTCCTGCTTTATAATCTTTACTCTGTCTGACAATCTTTTCACTTCTTAAACACCTTTGATATACTGTTCCCTCAGAATAACCCCTACCCCATTTCTCCTTCCAGCCATACTATGATAAAACAATTTGAATCCACCTCCGGTCCACCTGGCCTTACTGCCCTTCCATTTAGTCTCTTGCACGCACAATATATCAACCTTCCTTCTCTCCATCATATCGGCTATCTCTCTCCCCTTACCAGTCATACTGTCAACATTCAAAAGTCCTACCCTCAGTTCCACTCTCTTTACCTTCCTACTCTTTTCTTTCCTTCAGACACGTCTCCCCTCTCTTCTTCTCCTTCTTTGGCTAACTGTATCCCAATTTCCACCAGAACCCTGTTGTCGAACAGTACTGGTGGCGGTCGTTATTAACTTGGGATTTGACTGATCCGGTATGGAAATCTGTATTGTTGTCCACATGTTGATCTGGCAAAATTTTACACCGGATACTCTTCCTGACGTAACCCTCCCCATTTATCTGGGCTTGGGACTGGCACAAAGAAACATACTTGTTTGTGCATCCACTGTGGCTGGGTTTTGCATCTATTCCAGATATGAACATCATATAATTATAATGGCTAGAGACTTTAATTGTGTTTTAAACTCTGGACCTGGAAAAGTCTTTGACTACAAGAGCAATAACATCTAATACCACAAAAAAGATTACACAGTTTGTAATGGATCATAACTTATCAGACCATTGGAGTGTCTTAAATCCAACCTCAACAGCATATTCCTTCATCTTACCAGTACATCATAGTTACTCAAGAATTGAGTATTTCTCTATTGATGATCATTTATTGCCCACTATCAAATTTTGGAAATACTTCGCTATTGTTATCTCCTACCACGCCTCTCTGATCTTGGAGCTTGAATCACTATGCTGTACAAACACTTATTTCATAGTTAGCATCTTAACCCCCTGTCATTAGCTGATGAGAACTTTACAGAATTTGCCTCCAAACAAATAGATTATTTTTTAGAGAAAAATGCATCCTCAGAGGTCTCTGCAGATGGGTTCTGTAATCAGAATGTAACCTTCTAACAACAAAAGAAACAGAACAGTTTATCTTTAAATCGTGACATCATTACAGTAAACACAGAAAGAAGGCTAATAAGATCTTAGCTCAACATTTCCACAAGCAGGAAGTTTGCAATGCAATTACATAAATTACCTACACAGATGAATATAAAATCATTGAACATAAAAATATAATCCACACAATTAGAGAACTATAAATACTTATATTCTACTAAGTTTAAAGAAGGTAAGGCACAATCTAATGAGTTTTTAATGTGTTACATATACCACAGTTAGTTACTCTTAGTGCAGAGGAACTGGATAAACACTTGACATTGTCAGAAATATTGTATGCTTTAAACTCACTCCAAAGTGGGAAAGCAGCAGGCACTGATGGCTACCCAGCAGAAATTTATTTAAAAAAATTAAAATAAGTTAACCCTCTACTATTAGCAACATTTATAGAAGCTAAAGACAACAACATTCTACCTTAAACTTTTCACCAAGCATTAATTACTGTCATTCCAAAGAACAGCAAGGACTTATTACAATGTGCATCATACAGACCAATTTCACTTATGAATAATGATTTTAAGATACTCTCCAAAGTTCTAACTGAAATAATTGAGAAAGTGCTTCCTTCTATATCCCAAGACTAAAGTGGATCTATTAAAGGCAGACTCTTAGCTTCTAATCTTCAATGTCTGTTTAATGTAATATACTCACCCTTAAAATCTAATACTCTAGAGATCTTATTATCTTTAGATGCAGAAAAAGCACTTGACATGGATGAATGAGACTACCTATTCACCATGTTGCACATATTTGGGCTTGGCCCAAATATATGTGCATGGATAAAACTACTTTATACCAGTCTACAAGCCTCTGTCTATATTAAAAACATTATCTCAAACTACTTCAAAACTAGAACGTGGTGCTCAACAAGGATGACCCCTATCACCATTACTTTTTGCAAATGCCATTGAGCCATTCTCCATTCTCTTTTGAAATGCTGCAAAGATAATTGGGATTATCAGAGAAGGACTTGAGCAGAAAATATCACACTATATGCAGATGATAAGATACTGTATACTGTATATCAGATCCACAAACGTTCTTACCTATAGTCCTTAATGCGCTACCAGAATTTCAAATGATAACTGGACTCAAAATGAATTTGAATAAAAGTGTGCTTTTTCAAACAAACTCTCTGGCACACAATACTAGAGAGGACATATTTCTATTTATTTTATCAGATCAATTTAAATACATAGGGGCAAACATCACAAGTAAATGTAGCAATCTTTTCAACAAAATTTTGCTATAATAATGGAAAAAATTAAATAAGATGTGAACAGATGATCTACTCTCCATTTCACATTAGCATGGAGAATCAATACTGTTAAGATGAACATCCTTCCCAAGGTTTTTTTTCTATTTCAGAACATTAACAAATCATTCTTTAAGAAAGTAGACTTAATTATAACCTCATTTATTTGGAATTTAAGACATCCATGCATTCAAAGGATGACTCTACAATGAATTAAAGCAGAAGGTGGCACGGCACTACATAACTTTCAATTTTTGTCTGGGCGGCAAATACACATGCTGTGTGTAGAATTCACACTAAAACATGGTGTACGGACAAAAACAGAAATGTGTGTACACACAAAAAAATCCAGATGCATACATACTCCAACATTCACGTTCTCCTGCTACATAAATCCCGGTCAGCATGAAATGTAATGCACATGCACGTGCCTGCTGCCTTAGCCCAACTCCTCCCAGAATTACACCTCTTTGAATATGCAAATCAATATAAATAGCCCCTTAAGTTCAGTGTTCTGTGAAAAGACAATGGCAAAGGCACAGGGAAAAAAGAAGAATTTCAGTGAATACCAAGTGGAGACAAGGTAAAATATACTATTTGTTGGTTTAAGCAGTGGTATCAACAACAAAGGAAGTTGATCGAGTGACATATAGTGCCGGAGAAACTCAAACATTCAAGTTCAGAAAGTCACACAGTGCCCAAAATAAAAAAAGAAGTGGTCAGATATCAAAGTCACAGTGAAAAGGCGAGTTGTAGCCCCCCCATCTGAGTGTCATATGGAAGCATGTTAGGGTACAGAGAAAAAAAAATAATGACACAGTGGAAAAAAAAGATTGAAATGTCAACTTTAATCTAAAAATTTCCATTTTAATCACGTAGTTTATTTTGTCATTAAAAGAGAACATCATAAACTTCATCTTAAAATTGTTTAATTTACTGGTTTCTCAAATCCCATCATAACTAAACTAGCACTTTAAATGCTTCATATTCTATGTACTCTATGTACAGGACACAGAATATATTACATTCATGATATTACAGCTCTCTGAACAATTTTAATACTAAGATATATACTTGATATCATTTTCATGATAGAAATTAAAGTATGTATTGAACATGGAGGCATGGTGGCACAGTGGTAGCGACGAGCTGGTGCCCTGTTCAAAGATTGTTCCTGCCCCCCGCAAGATGCTTGCTGTGCCGTTCATGATCCACAATGAAATAATTATTTGTAGCAGTACTGTCTCTTTCAAACATACTAATCCTTAATTCCTGTCCTTCTCTTTCTTTCTCCAAGTAACCACTCGCCACAAAATAACTGTAATAAATGTCAAGCCATATGAAAGCTTAGAATGCCGATTCTTCAGAACTTTTTGGAACTTTGAAATATCTTTGTAGTACATATTAAATTATTCCATCCATCTAACCATCCAGGGTTGTGCCAGTCCCAGCAAGCATACAGCGCGAGACAGGAACAATCCCTGAA
This sequence comes from Polypterus senegalus, assembly GCF_016835505.1. NCBI lineage: Eukaryota > Metazoa > Chordata > Cladistia > Polypteriformes > Polypteridae > Polypterus > Polypterus senegalus. Next base: position 134,757,084 of record NC_053154.1, read on the forward strand.
CAGGGCACCAGCTCATCACTACTGCTGTGCCATTGTACCCACACATTTAATTATTAACAGTATACATTATTTAAATGAAGTTAAAGATGTATTGGTATAACGTAATATAAATACTTTACTGTATTTCATTTTAAAAATGATATCAAGAGCTCCAAGAAGATAGCGTTTGGAAATCTAAATTGACTTAGAAGCCAGTTGTCATCATTTGTAAATATGTGTTCTCTTCTATTGAATTGAATTCCTTTGTTGTTATTGTATGGTATAATGAGATTCAATATGCAAATCCTCCATAAAGTTATTTTTCTATAAAATGATAAAATAATAATAATCTATACTAATAAAAGGCAAAGCCCTCACTGACTCACTGACTCACTCACTCACTCACTCACTCACTGACTCACTCACTGACTCATCACTAATTCTCCAACTTCCCGTGTGGGTGGAAGACTGAAATTTGGCAGGCTCATTCCTTACAGCATACTTACAAAAGCTGGGCAGGTTTCATTTTGAAATTCTACGCGTAATGGTCATAACTGGAACCTATTTTTCTCCATATAATGTAATGGAGTTGAGTTCGATGGCCATGGGTGGCGGAGTTTCGTGTGACATCATCACGCCTCCCACGTAATCACGTGAACTGACTGACAACGCAATACGTAGTAAACAAGGAAGAGCTCCAAAAAGCGCTGAAGAAAACATGCATTATACAATTGAGAAGGCGTTGAAACAATAAGAAGCGAGCGAGTCACAAATAGAACCATATTCATGAGTGCAGCTACTTCGGAAACAAAACATGGTGTAAACCTAAAGTTTAAATTAAGTTCATAGACAGGCTGCCGCTGGCGTTTGTCATGCCCACAGCTAATACGGAATACAAGTTTAATGAGAGGACGCAGGATATAAACGAGAGTTTTGATCACTTTGTAACTAAGTTAAAATTACTGGTGAAGGGCTGTGCTTATGCAAATTCCGAGAGACTGTCTTTGTGGGGGGATTGACAGTTAAGGCGGGTGGGAGAGTCATGTCATCATCTCCCCTCCCATTCACCTCATTTCGCTCTGAGCTGAGCTCCGCAGCTAACGCAGTCTTCCAGAAGCAACTTTGTGACGTTGCCACCAAATACTCACAGAAAAATCCACAAGTTAATACATACGCTGTCTCTACAGTTTCTCCACACTCTGAATTCTCCAGGCACTACTTACAAAAGGTTACATTGACAATCGTGTTACGTTATTTTTAAAATGTTTCCTTTTCTTAGCACAAGCACAGCTGAGAAGCTTCGATGCATGTGCTCCATAACGCGTTAAAAAATAACGCATTAAATCACACTTTCCATTCCAAGCAAAGGGAAACTTCTGTCAATGCATGATTTCGTAGTACACCGATTACATTGATGCACACATCAGAGCTAAAAAAATGTAACAGTCAGAAGAAAGCGCGTTGCTACGACTGATTGGAGGAAAATTTCATTTCAAAAGACTACCCGACGGAAGCCTTGATAAAAACGTGGTTTTGTGCATATATATATATATATATATATATATATATATGTATATATATGTAGATGTATATGTATATATACTGTATATATGTGTTGTGGCATCCGGCCGGGGCTGGAGCCTGGCCGGGACACCCAGGAGGACCAGAGGAGGGCTTGTACCTCCTCCAGACCGCAAGGAGGCATCCGCCCTGGTTATGTTGGGGGCCACGGGTAAAGGGCTTGGAAGCCCAGCACTGTAGGGACCTGTGGCCACCGCCAGGCAGCGCCCCGGTGCCTGAACAACCCTGGAGCCCAGCAATTCCGCCACACCAGGAAGTGCTGGGAGGAAGACGACCAGGGACACCCGGACGGCTTCCGGGTGCGCAGCCAGCACTTCCGCCACACTTGGGCGTGTCCGCGGAGGAGTGCCGGGGAGCAGCTGGAGCCCATCCGGGTTCCTATTTAAGGGGCCGCCTCCCTTCAGTAGAAGCGGAAGTCGGGTGAAAGAGAAACGGAGCTGGAGAGAGTATTGAAGGCGGCCAGGAGAAAGGCACCAGGACTGTGAGGCCTGGACATTTGGGGGAACGGTGCAAGAGGCACTGGGGAGTGCACTGTAAATATTGTATAAATAAAACGTGTGTTGGGCGAACTTAAGATGTCCGTCTGTCTGTGTCCGGGTTCAAGGCCACAGTGTGTATATATATATATATATGACAGCAACACTCATGACAATGTCAATCATGTTACGTTATTATTAAAATGTTTCCTTTTCTTTTTCATTACTTCTTTAACACACTACTTCTCCGCTGCGAGGCGCGGGTATTTTGCTATATATATATATATATGAATGACCTCCAAAGAGCGCAGAGACTTTTGATCACGTGAACGTGTCTGCAAAAAGTGACGTCTCCTGCCCAGCAAAAGTCGAGCAGCTAGCACGCGCGCATAGCTGTGCCAGCCTTTGAGATGCAGACTGCACTTCTGCCTTAAGTCAAAGTGAGCACTTTTAATTTTTTTTCCTCTTCCCCCTGAGCTATAGCCCAGACAAGTGCAAACATGGGACCCCTTTTCTACACCGCGGCAAACTAATATTAAGGTGCTTCACACTTTCTTTTGCACGTATATGATTATGAGGTCGTCAACTCGGATTATGAAGACAGGACAGGAGTGGAGAACTGACAGTGCCATCACAGCTGATTAATGGCAGGGACGTCTGACCAGTCTAAACAAGACACACCACGACTGTCCCCAAAAGGCGCTCATATCGTCAGCGAAAACATCTCTCTATACTATATAAAAGAAAAAGGCAACTTTCCTTTTTTTACACCTTTTTTCCTTTTATCCCAAATCAAAGCCTTTCTCTCTTAACACTGAGGAGGACACAAAACTAATTTTCTTTAATTGCTGGTAATGCCAGTAAGGCTCATTACCAGAGGCAGAAATTTGGACGTTCACATAGAAAATGTAATTTCTATACCACAGCCGTCGTGTAGCACCTTCCAAAAGGGATCTACTATCGAGAGATGATCTGTGTACATTTTAGCTGCTGTTAGTACTACTTACCTGTTCTGTTACACCGTCTTTAAAATGTAGTTTACCCGCAACCACTCCAGTAGTGCTCAATGTACCTGTGCTTCTTAAAACGTTAATGTTTTACTGTTTAATAACTTATAGGCTACATTTTATTATTTTTCCCTTGCACTCAGTGACCAAAGCTATACACACACATATAGACACATACATGTATATACACATATATACCTGTGTGTATGTATATATATATATATATATACACACACACACACCTATCTACATTGTATATATATATACACACACACATACATACATACACACACACACAACACACATATATATAATTTGTGTGTGTGTATGTATGTATGTATGTATGTATGTATGTATGTATGTGTGTGTATATATGATGTAGATAGGTATGTACACTATATATATATGTGTATATGTAGATATGTATATAGATATGTATATATGTATATAGATATGAAGATATGTATGTGTATATATATATGTATATATATATATATATATATATATATATATATACAGGGCAGCCCAAAAGTTTGGACACACCTCCTCATTCAATGTGTTTTCTTTATTTTCATGACCATTTACATTGGTAGATTCTCACTGAAGGCATCAAAACTATGAATGAACACATGTGGAGTTATGTACTTAACAAAAAAGGTGAAATAACTGAAGACATGTTTTATATTCTAGTTTCTTCAAAATAGCCACCCTTTGCTCTGATTACTGCTTTGCACACTCTTGGCATTCTCTCGATGAGCTTCAATAGGTAGTCACCTGAAATGGTTTTCACTTCACAGGTGTGCCTTATCAGGGTTATTTAGTGGAATTTCTTACTTTATCAATGGGGTTGGGACCAGCAGTTGTGTTGTGCAGAAGTCAGGTTAGTTGGACGATCATTTATTTTTCAACAGGACAGTGACCCCAAACACACCTCCAGGCTGTGTAAGGGCTATTTGACCAAGAAGGAGAGTGATGGAGTGCTGTAAATGGTCATGAAAATAAAGAAACCACATTGAATGCGGAGGTGTGTCCAAACATTTGGCCTGTACTGTATATATATGTAGACTCAAACCGATTATGACAGCAGCAATCCAAGCTGTGAGAAAACAGTAAAAAGGAGGCGTGTCAGACGTTGTGGTACATTTTCTGATGCAGCTAGACAAAAACAACTTTGTGACGCTGCCGCCAAATACACAAAACAGCGTGGGTATTTTGCTAGTAATATGATAAAAAACAATGAAACATATACAATATGAGAGCATAAGTACAATATACATGTACATATAGTGCAGATAGTACAAATGGTTCATAAAGTAGCTCAGGTTGTGCAATATTACAAGTGTAGTGCAAGTTTACAGTCAGGTAATTGAACTTATAAGTACAGTCAGTTCTACCAGGAGCACTTGATGGAGTGATTAAGTGTATTTAGAGCTCTTGGGATGAAACTGTTTCTGAACCTCGAAGTCCCTACAGGAAAGGCTATGAAGCGTTTGCCGTATAGAGGAAGTTTAAATAGACTGTGCGCATGGCCGAGGTAGCATGTGGAGATGCTGTTTCCCTATAATTCTCTTTCTGATCAGCTGCTGCTATGATTCCACACTCAGATACAGTGGGTTAAAATAGTCTGAGTGGTGCACTGAGAGTAAGAATGCTAAAGCAGCGATGGTATTTGGAATAGTTTGGCAATTCCATGGACCATTATATTGTTACAGGTTGATTACAATCAGATGCCTTAAACTTATATATGATATACAGCTAATTTCAGTGTATCTGATAAAGCCGTGTCAGGGATGTGAATATGGAAAATAAAGGGAAGCCACACAGGAACAGTAGCACTGCTTTGACGCTGGGTGCTGCCAGTTTGCAAAACCAATCTGAAAACTTGTGTACACAATGGTTGAGCTGGTGTGACAATGTATGTGGCTTTATGCCAAATTTAGTTTTTATACATCACGATGTGAGCGTGGAAATGGGCGTACGCAACATTTTTGTGCTTATGCATCATTTATACATGAGGCCCTGGAAATTGACAAAAATTGATGAATGTATACAAGACTGGCCTGCAATAAAAATAAAATCCTGCTGTACTTCTTTATATGCCTGGCTTTTTTACAGGGAAATACAAATTATCATTAATATACCAATAATCCAATTGTACATCAATCACTCAAAATATTGAACCAAAGCAGAAAGCACTTCAAGGCAGAGAATTTTTTTTTCTGTTGCACCTCTTCAAGATAATCACCATTTTCTACCCTCTCAATACTATACCTGCCGTGCAAAAAAATAAAATAGAACAATACAAATGGAGAGCATCATTTAAAATAATTCTTTATATATGAGAAAACAAGTGGAGTAAAAAAGTTAAGTACAGACCCAGCATAATTATTTTAGGATTATATTAGATAGATAGATAGATAGATAGATAGATAGATAGATAGATAGATAGATAGATATTAATGTGTTTTTGCCACATTTTTTAAATTTTTGAATAGATACTCTGGAAAATAATTGTTTTTCTATATTCTAGATCAGAGGTTCTCAATGTCGGTCCTGGGGACCCCCTGTCGCTGCAGGTTTTTGTTCCAACAAGTTCCTGTTTTTGATTGAACTCCTGGGCTAATTAAGTGAACTGATATTTCCCAAGTTCTGCGTTTAAGGAACAATATATTAATTAGAAAACTACGTTTAATAATGTATTTTTTTTTCTTTTTAACAGTATTTTCATCTTGATTTTCATTCTACTTTTCTAGGTGTTCTAATTGTTTAATTAATCCATTATTTACTAATTAGTGGGTCTGACTCTGAAGTAGCTGCAGCCTTTGATTACTCAGTGTTGTTTGCCAGCTTGTCTGATCTACTCGTTTTAAGTTGTCATTATTAAGATACAACGAAGGGGGAAAACTGCACAGAGAAAGGGGCAAAGTATAATAAAATCAACAAAAAAGAGTTACGCATTTAAATCTAGAGCAAAAGCAGAAATATTTATAAATGTCTTATAAATGTAAAAATCATGCTGCTATGCTTTTCTGAATGTCGAATAAAAGAAAAAAAATACCAGCTGATTAAATGAGATCAGTGCTATAAGGTGTTGTCACTGATTAGGAATCTGGTTGGAACAAAAACCTGCAGCTACAGGGGGTCTCCAGGACCAATGTTGAGAACCCCTGTTCTAGATAATATAATACATGCTTTCCCACTGAGTTTTAGAAAGTGAGAAGGGATTCTTCCAGCTGGGCAACAGAAGTCTAAATACTTGTAGTGTAGTATGAGATATTACAACCAATTTCTCATAGCACACTTTAATGCCATTGGATAATATGTGCAGCTTTAATGTTTAACATGACATTCTCAGTCCTGCTTAACCTAGTTCAGGGTCACTGAGGACTCAGAGCCTAACCTGGCTAAACTGAGAACAAGGCAGGAACCAGCCCTTGATAGGACATCAGTTTACTACAGGGTCCACTCAAACACATAGCCACAATCAGCTGATTTAAATTCAGCAATCAACCCAATCAGCACGACTTTGGGGATATAAGAAGAAAACCAGATTACCTGGAGGAAAACCCACACTGGCATGGACAGAAAATGCAAGCTGTAAATGAAGTAGTTGGGCACAAAATTTCAATTCAGGACAAATTTTTATTTAGTTTATTGAAATGCACTTCATGAAGCTACTCTACAGTTTCTCTTGTCTCCATTTATTTTTCTTTTTCCACTATGCAATATTATCTGTTCTTGAAGTCTACCAGTGATGCATTACTTTTATCTACTTGTACTGCATACATCTTTTTTTTTAACTTATAGTCTATATAACTTTTTCAAAACCAATCATACCAGTTTATGGACATGGATAGTCAGAGACTTCAGGAATTAGGCAAGAACCATCCCAGGATAGGGTACAAATCCACCACATGACCCACTCATGTACACTTGACCATTCTGGAGTCTTGAATTAACTTATTTGTGGAGTAGGAGTAAAACAAAGTAGACATGGGAAAAAGTACAGACTCCACAGAGACAGTGAAGGCTTTGAATCCAGGACACTGGTACCAACAATAACCATTAAATGACTGATACATTAATGTCTAATTTTATTTATTACAATTCAGTTTTGTGGTGCAAGGATGAGAACCAATTCCCACATGATGGACTATTTGTTAGAACACTAACTTAGGACGGGTTTACTACTACAATTTAATTTTAACTCCGCTCTAGCTCGTTAGTACATTGTGTTTAAATCTTGTCTGATTTGCAGGTCAACAATAATATGGATAGCTATAAAAACAATAAAACAAGTTATACTGTACAATATCATTAAACTTTATTTTTTATAAAAGTTTAAATCTGTGCTTTTATCAATCTATATATGTATGATAGCAAAGTCATGTGATTCACATAAGCTTTTGTAGACATACAGAACTACATTGCAATGTGGAATGTTGATACTTACTGTTATGGAAATATGAGGGATTTGTCAGAGAAATATTTACAGTTTACTTTGATGTGGCTCACAAAGTTACATGCCTTTATTTCCGTTCAGCCAGGGATTTTTTGCATTAGCTTCATTGTTCCCTGCATCAAGTTGATAACAGGTTTGATTTTCCCATAAAAAAGAGTGTAGAATTTTTTTACTAAATAAATGAAAAAAAAAAACTAATGAATGAGATGGGCAGTGAAAAAATAAAAAGAAGTCTGATGGAGGTCAGTGGAAAATACCATGCTTTAATGGAAACACGTTAATTGGATAAAAAAAATATTTAAAATATATGAGAAATAATTTAATTGAATAAGAAAGCAATGTTTAAAATATCTGGGAAATGATCAAGAATATATGGTACAAACTGATAGAAAATAAGATAATAATCAAGTTGGGATTAAAGGGCATCTGTTTGGTGCTTTTATAGAGCAGAGCTAACCACTGTGCCACTGTGTCACCAACATGCTCCATTTCCTGTTTCATTTTTCCTATTTACTATAACATTTCTCCCCATCCCAAAGACATGTCAGCTAGTTTAATTTGTGATTCCTAATTAACCCTGTGTGTGTGTGTGTGTGTGTGTGTGTGCACGTGAGTATGGCCTGATATGGGTGTGTTTCTTATTCAGGTTTGGTTCCTGGCTTGTGCCCATTGCTGCTGGGATAGGCTCTGGTACGCCCCATGACCCTAAATGGGATAAAGCAAGTATTGAGTGTGGCTGTATAAAGAACTAATTTTGTTGGACAAGAAAACAATAGTTATAGTATTGAAGACAAGTTTCAACAGATGGCATATTGAAGAAAGGTAATGAGTGGTGAAAGAATATAGTATATAATAAATCTACACAGTAGGAAAGACTGGGCAGGATTAGAAAGAATCTGAAAAGAAGATGCTCAGTATGAGAAATGGCTTAGAGCAAAGAATAATTGAATGGATGAAAAAGATGCTGACTGTGAGCATATTATCATGAAATGTGATGGGTAGTGATGAAAGGTGTGTAATTAATGATGGCAGCTATTGGTAGTGGGAAATAGGTGGAATCAAGGCTAGAATGTACATGTATACCGGACCTAGAAGAAATTTTGAACAAAGAAAAAGAAAATTAAGTAAAATGGGATGAAATCATGATGTCAGCTCTTAAACGTAACTGTGTTCAGACACAAAAAAAGTGTGCCCTATTAGAATAAAAGACCTTGAATTTGGTCTTCTGTAGGCATACATACTGTGTATAATTTCTGTGCAGTTGGAAATTTCATCTCAGCATTTTCTTTTTCAAGAAAAAATTAAAATGCTCATGTATTAAACTACCATACACATGGAGTTAAGGAATGAATACATAATTAAAACATTTTGCATCTAATATTACATATGGCAAAGTATTAAGGAAAACACAATTCATTAACTGACAAAGCTAGTTTTATTTTCATTTTTATTAAATCTAAGTAATATTATGGGCTAGCAGCAAGTGATTATATTCTACGAAAGCTTGGCTGTCTTTGCATGTCTGTCATGAACTCTTCAGATGTATTGGCTGCTACTAGACAGCATGTGTGAGAATGCACCTCACTAGTCACTAATGTGATGGCTTCCACTGCCAAATTACTACAGAAAGGTTTCTGTGACAGCTCCTACTAGAAACCAGCTTGACAGTGCAAGTGACAAGTGGCACATCATGACACTGGTACTACCTTGATGAATGCCAATTGGCACTGTGTCATAAAAGTACAGCATGGATACTGTGCAGCAGAATATACTGTACTGTATTTCAGGAGCCAAAACAGAGCTCTTCACCAGTGATTGATGCTGTCTGCTGAGTCTGAAAATAATGTGCATAGAGTGTGGTCTAGGTGGTTGCCTTCATCCTCCACTAGCCCTTGCCTCTGCTTTATTCTTCCATTTACTGCTGCTCAGTTTATCACACTGTGGCAGTAGCTCTTAAGCACAATGCAAGAAGTGCTATACTATCTTTAATATATCTCACAAATAAGTACAATTTTGGCCACACTGCAAATTCTCTATTATGTATAATATTGTCTGGCAACATTAATTACATCTCACCCACCTAAGGCTTATTCAGTATTAAACTGACATTCTTATACCTTCTTAATGCAATTCACAATTGCTGGTAGCTGAAGACTTTTCTAAAAAGATGTGGTGAAAGCCAGGAAACAGATGCACACATGCATAAACTCATATGCTAATAGAACTACCATTTTTAGTACATGGAGTGAGAACCAAGCAGCTTTAAACAAAACACATGTGGGTAATGACCGTGTGTGTGGTTTGAACTTAGGATACTTGACCCAAATGGCAGCATTACTACCTTATTTAATTTTAATTGTTGCAAGGACAGATTTCTAATTTCTGTACCTATTGTCTCAGTTATTTCTTGTCTTTTCTACTTGATTTTATTTTCTGTATTGTTTCTTGTGATATGCATTTGAGGTCAAATTTGATTTTTGACTGGCTCTGCTGTTATTGCCCCTTTTTATCTGAAGCTGACTAGGCCCTTGATTTTTTTCTTTTTTATCCAGTTGGTTTAATGATATTTGTATGTTCTAGCCACTAGCCGTACTTAGAATAATCATATAATTAATAACTATGAGCACTAATCACATTCTTCATATTCTGGAACTGTTTTGTGCTCACATACTGTAAACCCAGAGGGCCAACTAAAGGTGAAGCAATGGTGTGTACATAAAGGTAAAACTCGGCAAGATCAGCCTTTGACACACATACTCAAAGTGGGAAAAGTGTGGGAAAACTCATTTGGCAGCACATAACCCAGTAGCCTGTGGTGGGCTGGCACCCTGCCCGGGGTTTGTTTCCTGCCTTGTGCCATGTGTTGGCTGGGATTGGCTCCAGCGCACTCCTGTGACCCTGTAGTTAGGATATGGTGGGTTGGATAATGGATGGATGGATAACCCAGTAACACAAATTGTTAACAGCTCCTTACTTTAGCTCTTTCTCCTTTCTCCGTACAAATGGAAAGTGGAAACCTTTGTGCTTAGAACATGGGATTACTATAGAGCGGGGTGGGAAGGGTGTTTCTGTTTTCTTCTGATGGCTTCTTCCGTCCCCACGTAAAATTCCAAGCTAAAAAGAAAGGTAATCTTTTACTGTTGCATTAAACATAATCGAGTGGCATGGTAATGCAGAGGTTAGCACTGTTGTTTCAAGGATCCTTTGTGTGGAGTTTGCACATTTCCCATGTCTGCATGTACCTTTCCTAAGGTACTCTTGTTTGTCACTTGTGTGTGTGTGTTAGGTTATTAAGTCTATCCAAATTGGCTCAGCTTGAGTGGGTCCTGCAAAAGACTGGGACATTGCTAGGTTCTGCTTTATTTTCAAATACTGTATATACTTTCAGGATATACTCAAAACAACCCTGAATTGGATTTATCAGGTTTGAGAACATTAAATGCTTCACATTACCTACACCTAAATCTGTTGTTGTCCACCTATTTATGAATCTATTGGCTTTTATGTTGTTCTGTGTGCATTTAATGTTTTCTTTATCTACTCTCTATATATAAAATCCTAAGCCTAAAAGTGCAACAATTTTGTGCAACGATTTTATGTGACTTTTTTGTCAAGCTTTAAATCAGGCTTATCTTAAAACCTACATATACAGTATATATGTTTGGTATCATTCTTTTCAGAATTTATCGAACTTTAATGTGATGTTGTTAGATTTTCAGATTCTTATTCCGTTTTTAAATTATAAACTATAAACTAAAATAAACTATTATAAACTAAAAAATATCAAGAACTCACGTCCTGTGAGACAAGACTTTGTGCCAAGAGATTTAACCATGCCCAGGGCCGGAAATAAAAGACAAAGAGTAGGACAGCTGCTGTACAGGCTTTTAAATGTTCGAAGTGCCGCACGAGATGCAGATCACGTGGCACGGCAGCAGCAGCAAGCCAGAAGCTTATCGAGCGAAGAGGAGGTAAAAAACAATGCATTTGTTTCCCATTATTTCAGCATTTAAGGGGGGTTCTGGAGAAGCGACCACATCTCCTTGGGGTGTGTTCAGCCCCCCTCTTCACAACGCGAGTGGCAGAGATGCGAAGTGGCTGGTATGTAGTACAGACCGGGGGGTTGGCGAGCAGGGGTCGAACCCCCTAGTATTCATATATTGTTTGACTTTTCTAGTTAAAAAAAGTTACCTAATTTACAAAGAAACCACAGGTGTTATCATTTATATGGTTGTCCATTTTGGTTAAAGAATCTGGAGGGGGATCTGGTCAGAATGTATGTGTGATGTCAAATGGCATGAAGATTAAGGCACTCAATTTACTTTACTAAATACACAGTGCTATCCTGCTGCCCGCAAATAATTTTTCAAGAGGAATTCACAGCGCCTTTAAGTGGAAAATAACTGCATACTCAGTTCCCAGCAAAGAATTCCAATGTGATGATGACAGCTGTCATTTACTGGGGTGACAGTAATAGAGGTAAATGATTGACTGTAGGTGTATCTTGACAGGTGTAGTTGGGTAGTAAAGAATGAAAAATGTATGGGTGAATGTATGAGTTTGGGATGGTTAGCTGTCACTGGAGTATGGGACTGAATAAGTGACCTCAGACTAGAAGGAAAATGTTCAACGTTCTCCACATCCCTGGTTGAAAAATACACAGAATAAACCACACAATGCCATAGGGAAGCTCACTATGCTTATATCATCTAGAGTATGTCACTTTAATGACTCTAAGCTAATGAAAAGTAACACTTACTGCAAATATTTTCCTATCTGCAAACAGTGCAATATACATAATCCAACTCAGAAAAATTACTTTAAAAGAAAAAAGAAAAAAAGCTGATATTAAATGAAGCTTCAGTCAGAATAAAGTTTACAGGCAGCATGGCCAAGGTTTTCATCATAAAGTGAAATGCTGCTGGTTCGACCCACTGTATTAATTTCCCAGGGTAATCTAGTGCCAGCTACAGTGCCTAAACTGTAAAAAGAGGGTAGCATTAAAACACAAGGTATGAATCAACCCTGTGCAGGATGCCAGTCCATCACAGGACCTCACACACAAAACCACACAGGGTCTGTTCACACTCAGTAGCTAATCCAACATGCATGTTTTTCAGGATGTGGGAGAAAAACAAGAGTACCCTGAAGAAAACACAAGGCAGACAATGTGCAGACACCACACAGACTATGATCAGGTGAAGCATTTAAACTCAGGGCAGTGTTATGGGTGAGGCAGCAGTGCTAATCATTTTGCTACCATGCTTCCTAACAGATCACACAAGTTATTCTTGTCATCATTTTCAGTTTTCACTTAGCTTTACCTTAATCCACTTGAAAAATACATTTTCTGCAAATAACAAAACCACTGATTTTAACTAATTTCTTGCTCTCTAGTATTAATCCCTGGGCTGGCACCTTTGCCATTTGCTTCTGTTATTCACCCATTGTTAATATTATGCTATAGGTTTACACAGCTGATTGTCTAATGATAGTACAGATAAGTCAAGCTTAAAAAGATTCACCTCATTTTATTCACGTTTCTTCTCCTCTATTGTGACACCATAATGAGCATGCATCTTTACTTGTCAATGTTGAAATATATTCACATATTTGGTGTTTGTTCTGTTTTTAGAAGATGAGGGGATGATTATTTCTAAAACCACCATGTGGGCCTTTGAGTATTTCTTCTTGAATGAGAAAGAGATAACAATCAGTGCACCAGCTGCCTTGTGATGTGTAGACATGAGAGAATATCTACTGTACATCTGTTCAGCTGCTGCCAAGTCAGATGTAGCACCCTGGTAAAGACGTCTATTTTAGAATTTTTTTTATCTTTGCTTTAGCCATAACACATTGGTCATACCACTCGTTACGTGTTAGTCATCATGTTAATTCTTTTGGTTTTGAATTGTTTACCACCAACACATTTTCTCAAGCATCAATTATCTTATATCAGATTAATTTCTTACTAGGCATTACCCAAAACTGATTTTTATCTTCCGGTTTTTTAAATTACTTATCACCATATAGAAAAAAGCCAAGCAAAATGACACCTTTTATTGGCTAACTAAAAATATTACAATATGCAAGCTTTCAAGGCAACTCAGGCCCCTTCTTCAGACAAGTTGTATCACCATATGAAAGTGAAGTCACGCTGTATCTCTGAAGTAATTACACTTAAAGAGAATATTGTGAGAATATTGTAAAAAATCTATATATTTATACATCACTGCAAGATGAACAAATATAAAAGGACAAAAATAATGTAAAATAATATAGGCTATACAGCATTGGCCAATATCTGCTAGGCAGTGTTAATTAATTAATACAAGGGCCTGTAGCTGGACTGCTTACTCCTCAGAAAACTTTCCAATCTCTTATTTCTTCTTTCTCAATGGCTCCTGTGCTGAATGCATAAAGTGGCTGCAGCTTTTAAGTAGAGATGAAATCAAGAGATGTCAAAAAAAAATAGCGAACAAGGATTAAAACCAGAAAGATAAATGATTATTCAAACAAGCTCAGGACGTGAAACAAGATCCATAGTCAGGAAACAGGGCAGGAGATCAAAAATCAAAAAACTGAAAAAGAAACATGAAACCAGAGCCAGACCATTAAATGTGAATTGTAGTCAAAAGAACAGAGCAAACATTTTGAAACCAGGGACTGAGAAACAAACATAAATGCAAGCCAAGGTCTTTGTAAAGATCCAATCATGGGTAAATGAGATGCTTATGACACTGACCTTTATAGTCCTGAAGCAAAATCACCTGACCCTGCATAGAAACAGCAAAGCAACCAATCAACAAAAATGATCAAAAGAGTTTGGCCCATACAAAAAAATAAAAAAATGGTATTGCACGAGATATATAAATAATTTTCAACATTGTGAAAAATACATCAGGAACCCAGACACGGGGGATGCACAAACCAGTATGTTTGTTCATGCTGGTCCCAAGCCCAGAAAAATGGGGAAGGTTATGTCAGGAAGGGCATCTGGTGTAAAAAATTGGTAAAACATTTTTGTAAATAAAAATAAGGAAGTAAACAAATGTGACCATAAAGGTACTTGACCTTCAAAGTCCCCAGAAAAGGGGCTTCATGATTTAATGACCAATGAAAATTAAAAAAAAAAAAGATCCTAATCATTACAGCCCTCTAACAAAAATGTCTTTCTTTGAACATGCTATGACAGCGTTTCTCAACCTTTAAGTAATTGCGACCCGGGTTTTTATAACAGTTTTAATCGCGCCCCACCCTAACATTTTTATGAAATGTAGATGCATATTTTATTATACCTACTTAGTTTTTATCGACATTTATCTAACTCTATATTTATTGTTCTAATATCAGAATGTAGTTAATTTGTTTTGGTTTCAATAAATATTTTTTTCATATTTTTGATTCTTGTTTTCTTTTTTTCACATCTTCGCGCCCCCTGTTTTTGTTCCTTCGCCGCCCCCTAGGAGGGCCTGCCCCACAGGTTGAAAACCACTGTGCTATGAAACTGTCAGGGACATGTAAAGATGTAGATATATTAATTTAGGAGTGCAGTTCCATAATTCCCAGTGTGGATTAATTTCCTGGGTTAGGAATTCCTTCCAAACTGCTATAGCTTTGTGAGTATAGCACATCCTGGTGGCTCTCAAAAGTATTGAACAAATGCCTATTTAATCTGTTTCTGCCATCTTTAAATTTGTTTAGGGTTCATTCCAGTAACTTCTTGCTACGCATCACTACTGAAATCCGGTAATTAGAAAGTTCTGGCAATAGCTTAAGCTAGGTGAATTTATCCAGTTCTGATTTATACCCTGGTTGTGTGTCAACTGGCACTCCACCGCCCAAAAAGAACAGATCACTGTTCAAATCCAGGGCTTATGCACTCTTCTCTCCCTCTATTATTTTTAATTTTTTGGTTTGGGGGACCTAGACTTCCCAAACACTCAGTTATATAGTATACATAACAATGTTATGTCATGTTGGACTAAATGGTCAAACGTATTTGTGGTCATCCCTCCAAATTATTGAGTTTTATTGTTGATAAAATTAAGTACATAGCCATGCAATTTCCATTGACAAACATTGGCACTAGAATGTATCATACTACAAAGCTCAGTGACATTAAACATAGCACCGTCATAGGACGCCACCTTAAGCTCAAATCCATATATAAAATTTCTGTTCTGCTAGATCTGCCCCAGTCAACTGTAAGTGCAATTATTGCAAGCATTTAGTAGGAGAAAAAACAACTCAACTATGAAGTGGTACACCATACAAACTCACAGAAGTACATAATGTGCAAAAATCATCTAACCACTGTTGTATTTCTCACAATAGCGTCCCATAGTGCTTCTGGAAGCAAAATCAGCTCAAGAACTGTGCATTGGCTTCATGAAATGGGCTTGTATGGATGACTATGTGCATTGATTAGCACTGTCTAGAGAGGTGTAAAGCGCGCCACCACTGTACTCTGGAGCAACGGAAACATGGTCTCCGGAATGATTAATCTTTTGTCACTATCTGACAGACTGATGAACAAACCTGGGTTTAGAGGATGCCAGGAGAAACCCTTGTGGACTGCATAGTTCCTTCTGTAAAATTTGGTGAGGAAGGGATAATGGTCTGCTGTGGTGGGTTGGCACCCTGCCCAGGATTGGTTCCTGCCTTGTGCCCTGTGTTGGCTGGAATTGGCTCCAGCTGACCCCCGTGACCCTGTATTCGGATTCAGCGGGTTAGACTATGGATGGATGGTTGGGATAATGGTCTGTGGCTGTTTTTCAGGGTTTGCCATAAGTCCCTTATTTTCAGTGTAAGGTAATGTTAATGCTACAGCATATAAAGATGTTTTAGAGAATTGGGCACTTCCAACTTTCTGGTAACAGTTAGGGGAAGACTTTTCTGTTCCAACATGACTGTTCCTCTGTGCACAGAGCCAGGTCTATAAAGACATGATTCAACGATTTAGGTATAAAGGAACTGCACAAAGCCCTGACATCAACCCTGTTGAACAACTTTGGAATGAATTGTAACACTGATTATAAGCCACCTGCGGTGGGTTGGCACCCTGCCCTGGATTGGTTCCTGCCTTGTGCCCTGTGTTTGCTGGGATTGGCTCCAGCAGACCCCCGTGACCCTGTATTCAGATTCAGCGGGTTAGGAAATGGATGGATTATAAGCCACATTTTCTTGTTCAACATCAACACCTGACCTCAAAAATACTCTTTTGGCTGAATAGCACAGATTCACACAGATACACTCAAAAATCTTGTGGAAAACCTTCACAGAAGAGTGGAGGCTGTTAATGCTACAAAGGGAGGTGGGTATGAGTTCACAATTTAACCTTATAGTCTATGTCTCATCTGGTTCTTTCCCTCCAGTGAGGTGATCTTGCTGAACATAGTCGTGCCGTTTCATTTTTGAGTAAAACATTAAATACATGGATCTTCACTCCATTGACCTAGACAGTGATGCATGGCAAACTGAAATCTCTTATACCATCAGAGAGTTGGCCTTGACAAAGGTGAATCTTCTCTTTGTTCAATCACACCAACTAACAACACCCTCTTATAAAATGACATACAGTACTTCTCCCTACTTCCTAGATGATAAATATCAGACTTAGTAATAACTGAACTTGTGAAACTGTTTTTGTTTTGCCTTTCAGAATAAAAAATGTGTGCAGAAATGATGATATTTAGTTTTGTAATTAATGTAACCAGAAGGATCCAGGTTGCTAATAATGTTCAGGGATTGAGTCTGTTATGGTAATAAGCTTCACTTAAAAAGACATTTTATGAAAGAATAAAACTGTGAGCCCTTTTTAATACAATTTCAGCAACCATCATTGTGAGAAAGCAATTGCCTCTCTCTCTTTATAATTACCCCATACATTTCTGCATTGTCTTTTTCATACATCACTAACATTTTTGCTTGGCAGGCATTTATATCCAAAGTAACTTACAAAAGAGGTAAACATAATTGAGTAACAATAGGCTAGGGCCTGTTTGATCAGCAAGTGTAGTAGGAAAGGTAACAAAACTTGATTGCCAAAAGTGAAAAGATGTAATAACTAATAAATTTACAAACATAGATTACCAATTGATAAAGCAATTAAACATAATGCGACAACAAATCCACCAACAGTATGAAAGATCACAGAGCAAAGTTTTTTTCTCTGTCAATTAGACAGGTGGTGGGCAGCTCGTTCAACCAACTAGAAACTACACAGGAAAAGATTCTGGATTGAGACTTGATACAAAGCAGAGGCATGCTGTACCCTGGTAGACCTGAGTCGATGAGAAGCACCTCATCAGTGTCTCTATATACACAGGTGCTGACCCACTGACTAGTCTGTGGGCAAACATCAGGGATTTTAACTTAATGTGTGCTGCTACAGGGAGCCATTGTAGTGAACTGAAGAGAGGAGTAGCATATGCCTGTCTCGGCTAGTTAAACACAAGACAGGCAGCTGCATTCTGTACCATCTGCAGTGACTTGATAGCACATGCTAGAAGTGAGTTACAGTAGTCCAGACACAACAAGATCAAAGCCCGGACCAGAAGTTGTGCTGCATATTCCATTAGATAAGGTGTGATCTTGTGGCTGTAGTACAGCTTGAACCTGCATGAAAGGGAAATGGTAGAAATGTGGTCAGAAAAAGATAACTGCTAATCAATCACCACCCCAAGGTAAATGGGTGGTCCTTCATCCAGGTTGAGATATCAGTAACACATACAAAGACTCTAGCTGATACCATATTGTCTTTAGGAGGGAACAACAGGTACAGTTGTGTATTATTAGCATAGCACTTGTATATCATTAGCATAGCACTTGTATATCATTAGCATAGCATAGAACCCATGGGATTAGATGATGGAGTCCAATGGGGTGGAGTACAGAAAGAATAGTAGAGAACCAATTCTTAGAGCACCCCTGTGCATGTCTGACGCACCTTTGACAACAGTATACACTGTAGGATCTGCCTGAAATGTAGGACTGAGAGCAGTCCTAGTAATGCCAGGGTCAGAGAGGGTAACAAGAAGGATGTTATGGTTGACCATGGTGAAGGCAGAGGAAAGGTCTAGAAGAATCAGGACTGATGACATGTTGGTAGCTCTAGCAAACTGTTACTGGTTGACCACAGTCAGTAGAGATGTCTCAGTCGAGTGGCTCCTCCTAAAGCTGGATTGGTTGATATTGATCAATCCATTCTGTACTAGGAAGGAAGAGACTTTTGAAGAAACAGCACATTCAAGTGTTTTGGAAAGAAAGGAAAAGAGAGTGACAGGCCTGCAATTGTTAACTTGAGATGGATAGAGTGTTGTTTTTTGAGGAGTGGAGTGATCAGAGCATGTTTGAAGATGGTAGGAAATGTACCTGCATTGAGTGAGCTGTTAATGATGTGAGTAATTGCAAAGATGAGTAAGGGAGAGCCTGAAGAAAATGTGAGGGGATAGGGTCAAGTGGACAGGTAGTAGGGGGATTGGAGAGGAGGTCAGAAACATCAATGTCAGATAGTAGAGAGAATGTGTAGAATGTTAGGTAATGCTTGGGAGGAGGCATAATGGGTGGCAGTGAGGGTGAAAACTGACTGCTGATAGCAACCACCCTATCCTGGAAAAAGATGGCAAAGTCATCAGCAGACAAGGAGGTTGGGAGTGGAGGTGGAGGAGGGTTAAGAAGGGAGGTGAAAGCAAAGAACATAGAGTGTGGGTCAGTGAAGCTGTTAATTCTGGTCCAATAAAACCTTACCTTACAGCTGATAGTGGCAGAAGAAAAGGATGCAAGAAGGGATTGATACTTATCCAGGTCTACCTGGGCCTTTGACTTCCTCCATTTCCTTTCGGCTGTCCAGAGCTCAGTCTATTAAATACAGAGTGCCTCCGAAAGCCAGGGACACCAGGGTGTTTTGCATGCTGGCCAGTAAGAAAGAGAACAATCATTGTCAAAACAGGAGGACAGAGTCGAGCATAAGGTGTCTGTGGCAGTACTGGTATCAAGAGAAGAGAAGTGGTCAGGAGGAAGGAGAGCAGAGGAGACTGTGGAAGAGAAATAAGTGGGAGAGAGGAAGCATAGGTGATGGCGGAAGGATACGGGGGGGAGTGAGGAGAAGGGAAACAGCAGAGTGAACTGAATGAAAAAGTGGTCAGACGTGTGTAGAAGAGTGGCAGTTGCATTTATGGGAGTCGTGGGGTGCAGAGCTATGTGATATTGAAGAAGGAAAGAAGAGAGAAAGTCAGCAGCAGGAGGGCTGTCCAGGTGGATATTCAGGCCGCTAAAATTAGAAGTGGGCTGGCGAATGAGGGAGGGAAGATAGCAGTCCATCCAGCTCATCAAGGAAATTCCTGAGCAAACGTGGAGTGCGATAAATAACAGCAATGTTTATGTTAACTGAAAAGGAAACAGTAAGTGCATGGTACTCAAAAATAATGGAGGTACATACATTACAAAGAGAGGTGAATCCCTAGCTCTTGGATATAAGGATACCTGTCCTTCCACCTCTACCAGCAGAGGGGCAGAAGTGGGAGAAGTTCATGGCAGAGGAGAGTGCTGTCGGTGTTACTGTTTTTTTTTTTTGGTCTAATCCATGTCTCTGTCAGAGTCACCATTTGAAGATGCTTTTTGGTGGCAAAAGCTGGTATAAAGTCTGCTTTTTTGACCCCGGATTGGCAGTTCCACAAGCCAAATGAGAACAGGGTGACTGAAGTGGTGGCTTGATGCAGCAGATGAAGGTAGTCTGGATTTCTAACTTTCCTGCTAAAGGGGTGAGAGAAGCATCTTGTGTTAATAACATGAATGTATTATTGACACAGGCTGAAGATAATATTGAAAGGAAGGCAATAAACAGTACCTT
Source organism: Polypterus senegalus (assembly GCF_016835505.1). Classification (NCBI taxonomy): domain Eukaryota; kingdom Metazoa; phylum Chordata; class Cladistia; order Polypteriformes; family Polypteridae; genus Polypterus; species Polypterus senegalus. The sequence goes on from NC_053154.1 coordinate 134,777,442, forward strand.
AGTCAAGTAAGAGTGACCATTGCCTTGTCTGGTGTCCTTGCTTGGTGGACCCATATAGATAGAATTGGCCCTTACTCAATGGGGGCTAACGGTTGCCTGACAGCTCCTAAGGTTTCCTTAAGCAGGGAGCAGCAGAATGAGCCCAGCAGTGACCCATGAAGCAATTAGCAACACAAATCAAGGGGCACTTTTTAAACAGATCAAAACTAGACAGTAAGCAGGCTAACAAAGACGAGGGTCGATCAGAATACTTAAAAGTGGAAAGATAAACCTCCCTCGAAACAGATGCCTATAAACCCAGAAATTACTCGCCTCTGACAGCTTTTAAAGTACGTGTATGTTCCAGAAAAAATAGGACAGAAAAAAAAGCTGGAGAAAAAAACAAAATCTTCAGGGGTTCCAAGGCCAAAAGACTCTCCAGCCCCACTTGCATTGTGTCTGACACTGATGTCCTAAAGTCATTCCTCATTGTTTCCAGGCATGGTCCCAGAGGATCCACCGCAGTAGGTCTTGTGGACAACTCTGGCACATGCCTTCATTTGAGCACCACAGGTGCACTTGATCAGGTGGTGGTCATGCAAAACCACCTACATGGTAAGGATCTGTACTTATTTGTGGCTACTTCTTGGGTTTGGAATATTTGTTTAACCTTAGCTTTCTTTAAATTTGTTTTTATGTATTATTTACTGAGTTTTTGCCACTGCAATTTAGTTTTCAAAACACTTAACATGTATGGGCAGTTTTGAGCCACCATGATGCTCTTAAGTGGTCATTAATCATTCGTCCCAACTAAAACTAAAAAAGGTATTGAAGCTCTGTGAAAGAGAATAAAAGCACAGATTTTCCTAAAGAAGTATAGGTTTTAATTCAGTTTCTCTTCACTGTGATTTCTGTTTTTGCTCTTTTCTGAGAATTTCCACAATCGATTAATTCCTGCCTGTTTTACAATTATGATTTCTATGTTTTTGTTAAACCTCAATCTATGTAAACATTATGCTTTTTCAAGAAGGATGTTCTCATTAGTGAAACATGCAGAGAGTAAAAGGGCAAGGAACATAATTAAGATGTTTGGAGCTGTCAGGTGGTGACTATAAGTGATTTACTACTAGAAACATTTTGAATTCTTTCTGTAATTCAGTAGAATACATGAGATATTGTGGGACAATTCTAGTATAACTGGATTAATACTATCCACTTTTTTCAGTTTCTAAAATCTAACATTTATGTATCATGTGACCTTAAATATCTGAAATGTAACGTAATTTATAACATGTGAAATCTTCCCCAAGGGTATGAAAAGCAAGAAGATGTCACTTAATTTTTTTCTGAAGGGCCATATAGGAATGGGACAGAAATTTGCAAGACAGATTACTCGCTCTAGTATCCTTTTTGTCAATAGAAAAAGGGTAAATGAAAAAGAGAATTATTTTATTGTTGCAAAAACACTTATTTTCTTGAGGAGGCAGTTACACCTCTGAGGCACGCAAAATTTACACAATTTAGAAGAAAATTAAATATTTTCTTTCCAACATAATGAAAGTATACCTCATTGCCATTAGAAGGAACATTTTCCCAGATGGTGAAAAAAAGAAGTTTCCATATATATTGGCATATCAGATTAACTATGCAAAAATAAAAGATCTCAGTCGTAACTTAAATGCTGAGTACAAAGGAGCTTCTTTAATGTCAGTGGGCAGCTTATTGCAAAATGTGGAAACCCTATACTTCTGCCTTTTCATTGGAATTTTAAGTATTTCTGAATCATGGGATTTCAGTATACACCCTGGAGTATAGACTGTAATAAGGTTTATAAAGTAAAGGGAGGGCTAAATGATTTTTAACTTTGTATGCCTAAGGAAGAGCTTTTAAACTGTCTCTAAACTTAATTGAAGACATTTAAGTGATTTAAAATGGTAATTTTTCTTAGTTCTAGTTACGATCATATTCACCATTTTTTCAATCAATTGTAGAGTAGTAGGTGAACAATTTGTACAGCCTGACCTTAAAGCATTAAAACAGTTAATTCTGTTTCTAATAAATAAATTCACTAGATTTTCAAGATCCTGCAGCTTAAGTAAGCAATTTAATTTCACAGAAAGCTGGTTTTAGACATTTTAGTTTTATTTGTGTTCACACACACTGAAGAGAATGTACTGGTCAATGTATTGAATGCATTGCTTAATTAGTTTGTACCTTATTTCTCTGTGTGTTTTAATAAAAATGTATTTTTATGTGCACTAGTGTAGTAGTGTGGCTCTCAATCCAAGCATACTGATATTACAATGGAAGAACTGATATCAGCTTTCGGCGTAGACTTTCAGCATTAATTTGAAGGTATTTACATTAAATAACAGGAGACTTGTATAGGAATTACAGCATTTTTATATGCAATTCCCCCCAAAAAAGGAATAAAAATTAAATGGACAAATTAATATTATTTTTTTAAAAATGTTCATATTTGAATACATGGTTGCAAATCATTTGCAGTTAGTGACTATCTGGGACCCAAAGACATCACCATGCTGTGCATTTCTTCCATGGTGATGTTTTGCCATGCCTGTACTGCACCCATTTTCAGTTCCTGCTTATTTCAGGGTGTTTTTAGTCTTGTCTACCACAAGTGCAAATACATGCGTAGTCAGATTTAGGTCAGGTGATGAAATTCCTAAATTATTTATTATGTACATACTATTTATTTTATACTGAAAATCTAAACTAAGACCATATATATTTTGTTTTATTTTAAGACCAGGATGCTTGGATAAAGAGTCACACTAATAATTGCATCACTGTCCAAATACTTACAGACTGTATTGTAGTAGCCTCCAGTTAAAAAAGACTGTTAACCCTACATTATTGTTTGAACGTCCACCACCTAGTATGACAGTGTTCTTCATGCTTTGCTTTCACTTTATCATCACTGACCAATAATCAATACATTCTTTTGAAACTTAAGCATAAAATAATATTGTACCAGCACTGACAAGTTGCATCAGCCTAGGGATGAGTCACCAGAAGTATGAACTGTATCCGTCATGCAAATGAGAAGCTTCAGAGCCAGTAGCAGGGGAGCCTATAAAAAAGGATAGCCTGCCTAAGACACATATAAATTTCCATAAAGGGATTAATAAAGTATCTATCTATCTATCTAAGCGCCAATGCTATAATTTGTACACTAGCAGAAAGAATTACAATCAGGAGGTTTATTAAATGGCCTGTATTTGATATAGCACCTAACCAGAGTTCAAGAACCCCCCTAGGCGCTTTACAACACAACAGTCATTCACCCATTCATACACTGGTGATGATAAGCTACTATGTAGCCACAGCTGCCCTGGGGCACACTGAGAGAAGTGAGGCTGCCAAACACTGGCACCACCAATCCTTCCGGCCACCACCATGCGGCAAGGTAGGTTAAGTGTCTTGCCCAAGGACACAACAGCCGCATTCTCATGCCGGGAGCGAACCTGCGACCCTCCGATTGCTGGACCACCCGCTCTACCGACTGAGCTACTGCTGCCCTTTAGGTTTGTTAGATAAAGTGAAAAGACTACTGTTGGAAATGTTTCAAGGAGTAAATTTTTACAAATTAAATTCTATCTCAGTGACATCTCACAAGCAAGTTGCAAATATTTGAAACAATATTTTTTTTTATTTATTATCAGCATTTTTCCTTCTCTAAATCAGATGGGCAAAAGATAAAAAGATGCAAGAATTCATTCTAAATAAATAAATAAAACAAACTGAAAAAACAAGAAAGGTGATCTTGATTTTTTTTCTATTATAAACTGTTAATTAAATCTTTGGTAGTGTCAGGGTGGTATTTTGTATAGTTCACAAGAAAGAACAAGAAGTTGCGCATAGTCAATAAACGAACGTTTAACCAAGCAGTAAGAAAAAACAAGACCCTAGAGTCCCATTACTATACGGCCACTTCATCTGGAAGCATGGAATCCAAAGCTGAATTTCTTTTAGGGACTGGTGAAGGGGAATGGTGAGTCATCTAATTATGGCAAGAGTTTTACCCTTGCTGTGAGATATTTACTTTGTAGCTTCTAAAATGACGAAGAGCAGTGCATACGCTTACCATAAATATGCTGTTATAAAATGTGTACGTATACTAAAACAAACTGGATACCTGTTGAGACCGACTTTTTGGCTAATGTTCCAAACTATTACTTTTATTGTTGGCAAACAATAACATAACGCGGTTTTGACTAATTACATATAGTCATTTATTTGTCCCGTTTGCTTTGAAATAAACTTCTTGATTCATTCTTCATATTTTAACACAAAGTCCTGCACGGCTGGGTCCGGAGAGGAGACGCCGATCCATCTCAGTTTTATTATGGGAAGCGGAGTTTACCAAATGCGCGAGGGGAGTACTTGTTACCTATTTTCTTATTTGTGGTTGTCTTTGTAAATACAAATCTACATTTCATGCACCACGTTTTTTTTACAAGTAAGCTCTTCTGTTTTGCTTATGTGTAAGCGGAAAATCCCGATGGTAGGCAGTTTTTCAATGTTCTCCAAGAACCTGTACACCCCTATTGAATCGGTGCACCGTGAGCGGCTCGAGCGCCTGGCTGGAAGTTAAAGGATGCGATGAAGATGGCGATGGATGTGAAGAATAGGAGCGCATATTACCAAAATAACTGCAGAAATTATCACTGCTTGCTCCCTAACTGCGCAGACGTCCACCAGTTTGCACCGAAAGACTCCGGTAAGTTGGGGCCTGCTTCACTGCAGGGGCATTTAGTTACAAGACGGTCACTTGCACTCGTTGCAACACGAATAACCCCTAATAGTCCAAATCTTTAGTGAGTCAAGATGCTCTTGTGTGCAAATTGTTGTGAATCATTCAGCGTCTCTTGCTATTTGACTTTTCTGCACTGGTAAATATTTCAGAGCAAAACCCCACGATCTTTCTCTACAGCCAGGGGATGCCGCTGCTGTAAATGAAAACAGCATATTACCGAATCCGCTGACAATGACGAAATCTGACACTTGCCAAATCTCGTGAAATGTCCAAGAAGTCGGAAGAAATGTTTGGGGGCGTTACCACGGCAACGCGTTCGCGGAAGGTGTATTGAGTTTGATGTCTTTTTAACGGTAATCAGACCTTCTGGGCACATCTGGCACGCGTCACCAGAGAAGTAACCTAACACCCGACGCGCGTGCAAGTAGCCTTACTGACATTCGGAAATTTCGTTGGGCGCCTTCAGTTCACCGTTGACGCACGTCAGGATTTCTCGTTCAAATATTAGTAGTCCATAGAAGATCAAAGAAACCCGGGATTCCATTGCTTGCTTGATGTTAGATTGTAAGAAAAAATGGACTTGTCTGCCCACTCCGGTTGCCGTGGCGTAATCTGTGCCCTTTATTTGTACTGCAGCCACAACTAAGGAAGTGGAGTGAGATTCAACCCAAAATAATATGCGTTTATTTAATAGGTGCACATGTAGACGCAGAACCGCTTATCTCTAGAAGAATCGTCCATTAATCACTGTATCAGCGCCAGTTCCTTTGCATGTATATAGCGCATCTCATAACGTTGTAAACCTCCAAGGACGCTTTTATATGAAAACTGTAAGGTGATATATCTCAACCTCCACTGTACTGCAGCACCCAGATGGACGAATGTGCTTTCTGATTCAGCTGAGGATGAGTCAGTGCAGTGTCTCATCAGAATTTTAAATAGATACCCAATTCAGACTCCATTCCTGCCTAAGAGATCAATTAAGAGTAAAAATCGACTCGCAGGGAGTCAATCTGCAAAACTTTTAACCTTGCAATTTCCTTTGACACCAAAGCTTTCTGCTTTTGTCCTCAACAGACCCACAACAGCTCAGGGTGTCTGACATATCCTCTTGTGCTTTAAAATATCCCACGCACATGAGGATCCTAGCCACAGATTGATTATGCATACTGTACTTAAGGGAGGCTTACTTAACTCCTCCACACGAAAATGGAAATCTTCTACTTTGGTGTTGTAATGAAACCCATCAACTTGATTAGTAGTTCTGAATGTGCAGTAAGTCTGATGTTCTGCCTAATGGCACATTTGGGAAATTGATAATTTATTTAGCTATTCTCAATTTATTTTCACTACGTGTCTACCTACAATGCTTGTTCCATCTCTTCACTGTAGCACCTTAAATGTTGATTTGGTTTACATTATTGTTTAATAAATCATTTTGCCACCTGTCACATGAGCATTGCTTTTAATTCATCCTACTCACATTTTTGCTTCCCATTTAGACAATTTCTTTGTGGATGACTTTATCTATGTTTCTCAAAATTTAAAAAGCGTTATCTGTAGTTCTGGATGTTTAATTCTATTCTGTTTTCTTAATTATACACAACTAAATACATGTATGAAATTTAATTTGTTTTATACAGGAAATATATAAGGATTATATTCATAAAGATAACATTCACTGATGTTATTTTCTTATTTTCTTTATTATTTCATATTTTTCATAATGATTTTCATTTGTTTCTTGTGGTTACATATAGAGGAAAGAGTAACAGAAAACAAGACATCAAAATTTTTGCTGCTTTTAGGTAATCTAATACAAAGTTTTGGTGAGAAAAAGTTATTGTCTCGCTAATAAATTCAGTCCAGTTAAAGTAATTAAGATTACCTGTTTGAAGTATTTGTTTTCCAGGAAGGCCTGTTTTAGATCAGCCCTACCCAATATTAATACCGTGTAACTAGAAAGGACTTTTACTATTATATTTAAGTTAACTTCATACAGGTTCTACAGGTGTGTCACATTATAATACAAAGCAATTTCAGAACAATGTCTGGGAACATTTATTGATACTGTTCCCTCTTAGAAGGGCTATAGAGTGATTTGTAAGGCTGTGGGGCTCCAGTATACTACAGACAGTGCTGTACTACACATATGGGGGAACTTTATAGTGCAGCATATTATTCTTACCTGCTGCATTATAAACTTTCCCACTTTCTCCACTTTCCTCTTATTATTTCCTCATTAGAAGAGAAACCATTCTGCTAACATTGACATTTACCAACTTTCAATAGTTACTAAGAAACATATAATAATGTCTAGGGTTGCGTCTGTTAAAGTTAGTGTTTATGACTTCACTATCAGTAAGACACTGGACAAGAATGGGATCCATGACCAATATGGCCTTCTGATTTATCTGGAGAGCCATTAACACTTCATTCCACAGTAATAATCTCCTGCCATGTGCAAAGCAGGGCAATGGTAGTGGCATAGTCTGAGGAAACTCTGCTGTCACATGCCCTAGATGATAATTGAAGTGACTATGAATTCTGCTCTGTATCAAAATAAAGATTCTTCAGGAGAATATCAGGCCGTTCCTCAGTTTGTTCTGAAACAGAAGCACATCTGGGTCAGGCTGCAATGCAATGGTCAGAAACAATCATAAAGTCAATATCAGTCAACCTGAAAGAAAATAAATATAGAAATCTGAAGTTACATAGTCAAATCACATTCTTATGCCTTGTTTAGGTATTGGGGCAGAATCAGAACCAAACAGTTCATAATCAGAAGCTCACTGATGTCACTGAATTGAAGCAGCTCTGCCAGGAGGAGTAGGCCAGAATTCTTTCCCAGTACTGCAAGGGGCTAATTAGCAATTCCAGTCTGGCTGCTGTTTTTTTACTGCTAAAGGCATTGTAACTTGTTACTGAATCGAAAGTGGCAATTTCATTTTCAAACACATCAGCAAATGGAAAGAACATTTTGAGTTATTAACTTACTCTTTGACACTTAGCTCAGTTATATTTTTATATATTAGGGTTGAGTGTAAGAACTGATAACATTAACAATGAAGAAAATGATTTAATGCTGAAAATGTGACAGGACAAATGCTTTTTATAGCACTGGGTATATCCAGTGTGCATTGTGCATATGCAGATAGTTTATTTGGAAATATCTATAGACACATGTCTTCATTTTGACTTGTAACAAAATCTAATTAATTACATTTAAATTTTGTGTAATTGCAAAATTGGAAATAAATGGTGAAGATTGAATACTTTTTAGCCACCATGCACCAATACTTGAATTAAACGTTACACTATGCTAAAATGTCTCTGACAAGAGGTTATAGTAGGCATTCAGATCTTTCTCCATTTAGCAGTGGTTGTAAATGCCAATCCATTATAGTTACTGTATATCCTGTGGTTTTCATTCCAGCCTGCCTCTTAGTTATGGGCCAGCTGGTGCCCAGTTGCTAAATTTAGAGCTAATGGCTCGATAAAAGATCATTTATCTTTACAATATCCAGTTTCCAGAACGTTTACCAATCATTCACCGTATGTCTGATCTGTTCTATCCTAGCATACATGTTCAGACTAGAAGCTGTCCTTTTTTATTGTATTCTATACTGAAGTGGTGTCCCTTATACTTACACTAGCACATTACAAGTGGAACAAATGATGCAAGAATTGTAATTGCAGAAAGGACAAAAAAAGACTAGGGAGCAACCAAGAACAATGCTATGAGACAGTTCAAAATGAATGGATCCATACAGTAAGTAGACATCTACTGAGGAGCTATGGACAGAGTATAGATGTCAAGAACGTAGCAGAACATCACTCATGAAGACTGAGTATTCTGTGACATTGTTAGTTTTCGTTGTCTTATTCTTGACTTTTTTACATGCCCTGTGCCGTGACAATAACACATATCTAATATTGCATACATTATATTCAGTCTTTGATATTTCTTTTAAGCTTTTGTAACATTCATTCTGAATGGCGCTGTTATACACTATTTTGTTTATTTATATGTCATATTTGACAAGTTATTTGAGCCAGGTTTGTTGTGTGACGTGACTGGATGCCCAAGTATAAATATGGCCACAGCGGAAGTAGAACATGTCCTTCAGTTGGATAAAAAACTCAACTCTCTTCACATGAGTTAGTTTACGTTTCAAGTATGCCAAGTACTGGATTCATTATGGGCTTTCCGACTCTGTTTTTTACTTTGAGTTTGATTTTTGGCTTTGCCACAGTGCTTTGTTTGTTTAATTTCTTTTGATCTCTCAGTTTTAAACTTTTGCATGGCACTGACTATGACTCTAGTTAGCGTTATTATCTCCTTCTCTTTTCTGACACTCACAATATTCCTGGAGACCCTGTCAGGTGCCATATCAGTCTTGATGATGATAGAATAAGTTCTGGCTTCCTCTAATACAGTAATGCAATGAAAGAAGTTAGTTTAAATACAGGTGAATGGATGGGTTTGCTTTGCATCCATTTTCTTAATTAGAAGCCAGTCTCCACATTTAACTAAACTTTCTGTTTATTCGTTTGTCTAAAATCTTTTTATTGTTTTCATCACTTTTCATCATTAGAGGGCCAAATACGCTACAGTAGGAGATGCAGGGCATTTATTTTGGGAAATTGTAAAAGTTGACTTTATCTGGCCACAGTTTTATAACACAGGAATCCAGTCACTCTCACCAGGTTATTTTTGTTCTTCATCCTCATACTTGTGAAGCCAGGAGGCTTGTGCATTAAAAATCATTAGACATATTAGCAATACACCAAGGCAGGAGTGGGAAGGCACCGATTTACAGCACAGAGGTGGTAGCTTTGCTTATAATTTTGCAGTATTTCTTAATAGCGTTTTATTTAATTAGAAACCAATTAGCAGTGAGTGCAAACAGCTGCAAATAATAATATACGGAAGAGGAGCTATTATTTACACCTGTGTGTATTCATCAAGTGGCAGTTTAAAAATAGAATCAAATAAGAGAATGCTGTCCAAAGAGAGCAAACCACTTGTCAGTGAAGTCACACCCATAACATCAGACATCAACAGAAAAACAAATCAACCCATTATCAAACCTGCTTAATCCAGTTCATTATCCTGAGGGCTGGAGTCTCAGTGATCAACATTGGATGTAAGGTTGGCACCAACCCTAGGCATGGCGTAGTCAAGCACATGCTCACTGACATTCATACCAGCCAAATTTAGAGTCATCAGTTAAACTAATCCACTTGCCTTTGGGATATGGGAGGAAAGCCAGAGCACTTGAGAGAACACACAGGAAGAGCATGCAGACTCTATGCAGGCATGATCCAGCCTAGATCTGAGTGGAAACCACTGCACCACCATGATGTCCATCACTATATAGTGCACATAAATATGCCAGAGTAAATGTTCTACTCCCAGTTTTGCAAGTACAGACAAAAATCATGAAGAAGGCAAAATGTATAGTTCAAAATAATGTAATATTTATACCTTATAAATGTTTTATGTTTATAATAATATAAAAAATAAAGGAAAATGAAAAAATGGGACATCTATAATTTTTTTTTCTAAACTCTTAATTTTTATTATCATTTTCACCATTTTTTTCTTTGTAAATTTATTTTGGGCAACAATAAATGATCATTCTTTTTGTTAGGAGGATAAGAAAGAACACAAATTTTTCTGTGGGCTAAATTTCTTGATGAATAATGCTGAACAAATGTAAATCACAAGCAAGATGGTATTCTTTAAATCTGACAACTGCACTGCAGGAGCATGACATAGTTTAACAAAACAAGGTGAATGGTTTAAAGAGGGAACTGGTTGCCCACTGTGAACATGGCTACTCTTTAAAACTTAGGATGTATTGGAAATCTGTAGTATCAGCAAAAAGCCACATGAAATGATTAGAATGTACAAATTCCTCACATAAAATGATTATGGCAGGACTTAAACCTAGGTCTCTTTGTATTTGAGCAGCAGCACTAATTGGTAGGCCAGTATGTCTCCCACAATAACGATAATCCACTTAATAATGAATTAATTTGAATAAATTAAACTGATTGAGGGTGACACAGTGGAACATTTAGTGTGAGTGGGAATATTCTTGAGTTGGCTATTCAATAGAGTGCCATCCAAGATTGGTTTGTGTTGTGTGCCAGATGTTGCCAATACAGACTTTGTCCCCCACATCCCTGAAAAGGATTATACAGGCTTGATAATCCATACTAATAAAAGGCAAAGCCCTCACTCACTCACTCACTCACTGACTCACTCACTCACTCACTGACTCATCACTAAATCTCCAACTTCCCGTGTAGGTAGAAGGCTGAAATTTGGCAGGCTAATTCCTTACAGCTTACTTACAAAAGTCGGGCAGGTTTCATTTTGAAATTCTATGCCTAATGGTCATAACTGGAAGGTATTTTTATCCATTAACTGTAATATAGTTGAGCTGGAAAGACGTGGGGGGCGGAGTTTCGTGTGACATCATCACGCCTCCCACGTAATCACGTGAACTGACTGTCAACTCAGTGCGTAGAAAACCAGGAAGACCTCCAAAAAGCGCTTAAGAAAACATGCATTATATAATTGAGAAGGCAGCGAAACAATAAGAAGCGAGTGAGTGACATATACTACCATATTCATGAGTGCTGCTACCTCGGAAAGAAAGCAAGGTGTAAACCTAAACTTTAAATTAAGTTCATAGACAGGCTACCGCTGGCGTTTCACATGCCCACAGGTAATGCGGGATACAAGTTTAATGAGAGGACGCAGGATATAAACGAGAGTTTTGATCACTTTGTAACTAAGTTAAAATTGTAGGTGAAGGGGTGTGCTTATGCAAATTCGAGACTGTGTTTGTGGGGATTGACAGTTAAGGCGGGTGTTGGAGTCACGTCATCATCTCCCCCCTTATTAATCTCATTTCGCTCTGAGCTGAGCTCCGCGGCTAACGCCGTCTTCCGCAGCAACTTTGTCAGACTGCCACCATATACTCACAGAAAAATCCACAAGTTAATACACACGCTGTCTCTAGAGTTTCTCCACACTGAATCCTCCAGGCACTACTTACAAAAGGTCACATTGACAATCGTGTTACGTTATTTTTAAAATCTTTCCTTTTCTTAGCACAAGCACAGCTGAGAAGCTTCGATGCATGTGCTCCATAACGTTAAAAATAATGCATTTAATCACACTTTGCATTACAAGCAAAGGGAGCTTTTGTCAATGCATGATTTCCTGGTACACGATTACATTGATCAGCGCATCCCGATTCATTTTACCCTCGCACCACCTTAGTTTGAGAAGAAGTATGAAAAATATGAGGTTAACACAGAAAACAGATCACCAACTCAAGCTTTATGAATAATCGATTTACCATCAACAATTGTTTTGGTAAAGCCATCCTCCTTCCATTTTATAATTTCTGCCACTAGCCATGATTAAATGAAGGTAAAAAGTAAGAGCAAAGCGAGGGTGACTTATTTAGGCAGGCATATATATGACAGCAACACTCATGACAATGTCAATCATGTTACGTTATTATTAAAATGTTTCCTTTTCTTTTTCATTACTTCTTTAACACACTACTTCTCCGCTGCGAGCGGGTATTTTGCTATATATATATATGAATGACCTCCAAAGAGCGCTGAGACTTTTGATATCATGAACGTGTCTGCAAAACTGGGGTCTCCTGCCCAGCAAAAGTCGAGCAGCCAGCGCGTGCATAGCTGTGCCGGCCTTTGAGACGCTGACTGCGCTTCTGCCTTAAGTCAAAGTGAGCACTTTTAATTTTTTTCATCCTCCCCCTGCGCTATAGCCCAGACAAGTGCAAACACGGGACCCCTTTTCTACACCACGGCAAAATAATATTAAGGCGATTCACACTTTCTTTTGCACGTATACGATTATGAGGTCCTCAGCTCGGATTATGAAGACACGCACAGGAGTGGAGGACTCACAGTGCCATCACAGCCGATTAATGGCGGGACGTCTCACCAGTCTACACAAGACCCACGCGACTGTCCCCAAAAGGCGATCATAACGCCAGCTTAACACATCTCTCTATACTATATAAAAAAAAAAGGCAACTTTCCTTTCTTTACACCTTTTTTCCTTTTATCCCAAACCAAAGCCTTTCTCTCTTAACACTGCAGAGGACACAAAACTAATTTTCTTTAAAATGTGTGTGTGTGTGTGTGTGTGTATATATATATGACAGCAGCAATCCAAGCTGTGAGAAAACAGTAAAAGGAGGCGTGTCAGACGCGTGGTACATTTTCTGATGCAGCTACCGAAAACAACTTTGTGACGCAGCCAAATACAAAAAACAATTACTTTGACAATCATGTTACATTATTTTTAAAATGTTTCCTTTTCTTTTCATAACATCTTTAACACATGACATCGCAAGCTGGTATTTTGCTATATATATATATCACAGCGACACTCATAACAGTGACAAAACAATTACATTGACAATCATATTACGTTATTTTCAAAATGTTTCCTTTTCTTTCTCTTTCCTTCTTTAACACACTACTTCTCCGCTGCCAAGCTGGTATATATATATATATATATATATATATATATAGATAGATAGAGATATATATATATAGATAGATATGAGAACAACATATATATATATATAGATAGATAGAGATATATATATATAGATAGATGTGAGAACAACACTCATATCAATGACAAAACAATTACATTAACAACCATGTTACGTTATTTTTAAAATTTTTCCTTTTCTTTTTCGTACCTTCTTTAACACACTACTTCTCCGCTGCGAAGCGCGGGTATTCTGCAAGTCTATACTAATAAAAGGCAAAGCCCTCACTGACTGACTGACTGACTGACTGACTGACTCATCACTAATTCTCCAACTTCCTGTGTAGGTAGAAGGCTGCAATTTGGCAGGTTCATTCCTTACAGCTTATTTACAAAAGTTAAGCAGGTTTCATTTCGAAATTCTACGCGTAACGGTCATAACTGAATCCTACTTATGTACATATATACGGCCATAGCCTGCAGCTCGGTCGCCGTGTGAGGCGGAGTTGCGTTCCCCATCACCACGCCTCCCACGTAATTGAGTACCTGCCCATATAAGGCCATCTGTCAGCAGCAATCCAATATATTCGCTGCTGGGAGTTCAAATTGCTGGTGAAGGAGTATGCTTATGCAAACGAAGATGAGATGGTCAGGGATAGAATAGTATTTGGCACAAACTCAGCAAAAATGCAAGAGAAACTTTTAAGTGCTGGGTCTGGGCTAACATTAAATAAAGCCGTGGACATCACGAAATCACATGAGATAGCACAAGCAGAGCTGAGAACCTTCGATGCATGTACTCCGAGTGACTCACGTGAACTGACTGTGAACGCAATACGTAGACAACAAGCAAGAGCTCCAAAGAGCGCTTGAACAAAAAACGCATTACACAATTGAGACGGCAGCAACAAAATATGAAGCGAGTGATGCATGCACTTATATTCATAAGTTCAGCTACTGCGGAAACAAAGCACACGGTGGAAAAAATCAATGTCCAGCTACAGGAAGACAGTGTAAAAAATGTGGTAAATTGAACCATTTCGCTAAAGTTTGCAGGACTGGGAAAAGTAAATCCGTGCATGCAGTGTGTGATGTCTCAGATAAAGAGGAAGACAAGCTGTTTATTGATGCAGTAGGAAAGGAACAACCCTCTAACGCTGAACAAACTTTGTAGACATATCAATAGGAAACCGAGGTGTAAAGCTTAAGTTTAAATTACGTTCATAGACACGCTGCCACTAAATATTCGCAGGCAAATCCACAACTTAATACTGGGAATGCCTGTTAAACATCTTAGATTCACGAGTACTGATTTGGGTAGTGAACACTTCGATGAATGAAACCTGTTATCTTTACAACGATTGACAACGAAGATGAGATGGTCAGGAATAGACTAGACAAACACGGAATGTAACTTGAACACAACACATCCTCCAAATACGAACCTGATTGAAAGAAATAATGATGATCAAATCATTGATGACAGCAACACCCATAACAGTCACAAAACAATTACATTGACAATCATGTTACGTTATTTTTAAAATGTTTCCTTTTCTTTTTCATAACTTCTTTAACACACTACTTCTCCGCTGCGAAGCGCGGGTATTTGGCTAGTGAATAGATAAATGGATTAATTAATTTAAGTGTGGATTGCATGGTGGAATAAATGAGCGGAGGAGTATGATTAAGTATGCCCTGCAATGTTCTGGAATGTCATCTGTGGTTAGTTCCAGGCTTCAGGCTGATTTTGTCAGTGTAAGCTTCATCTTCTTATAAACCTGTCTTGAATTTGAGTGTGTCAGAAAATGGACGAATGGTTTACTGTGATGCAAAATAATGAAAAAAATAGTGCTTATATAAATCTGAAATGTGAAATTATTAATTTTATTAAATATTATTAATTAGCTTGTGAAGGTTTTCACAATTAAATCTGCTTTTTGAAGTAAATCTTAATCAGTACAGTCACTTTTTCTTTCACGTTCATATTAGGCATGCAGTGTAATGTATTGACAGTGCAGGTTCAGTCTCTACCTTGCACTCACCGTGTGCTGTTGAGCTGTCTGCAACATGTAAACAATACATACAGTATAAAGTTGTAAGTTACTTAAGGCATGGTATTGATGTATCTGATCAAAAATAAAATAATAAGAATTTCGCCCCGCATCCTAAAAATGTACAGGTTAGATTAATTGGTTGTTCTAGATTGGTCCAGTGTAAAAGACTACAAGTGTATATGACTGTGTACTGAGATGAAGGGGCCTCCCATCCAATGCTAGTTCTAGGAGGATTGGCCCCGGATGATTAGATGGAATAATGAGTCTATATTAAGCTGTTGTTCCCCATATATTATACTGTGTTTTAAATGTCAGCAGAAGAACCAGATTCCAAAACTTAATATATATATGGCTTATTATAGCAGAACAACTCTTAGCTGGATTATAAGAAATGTCTGCTTTTTATGTCAAGTGCCACATTTTAATGGTGAAAATTTCAATTATATTTTTTCTTCTTTTACATATGACTTGTTTCAGCTTTTGTTTTTCAATCTCTAACAGTATTAGTAGAGTTGAAAAGACACACATTGAAGTGGAACATGGCATGAATTATCACACAGACTGTCAACATTCCCATTTCAACAACATAAGGTTACTTCTGTTGGTGAATTAATTTGTCATGTTTGGCAGTTTTAGCATTCTTAAGAGGAGATGGAATTCATTTGTACCCTTCACCATTTAAAAAAAAAAAAAAAAACTTTGGTAAAGATACTGCTTAAAATTTTGAAAGTTTGAAGGAGCTCTAAGACAGCAGTCCTTAACTGGAGGTTAAGAAAGGCAACTGTTTTAAAAATGGGCACATTCTCATCTTAAAGACAGGGCTTTAACAATGCTGGAATTACTTTAATCTTGTATCGTATGTGCTGGTAGATTGCCACAGACACTCTTACTTGCATTGTCTGATCTCAAGAGTAACTTCAGAACTAGCATGTGGCTCTGTACTGTGTGGAGCATTACATTTTAGTAAATTATAAAAACAAGAAAACATATGCACATTGGGGATCGCAGTATAAAAACATTTTAACTACTGCAGCTTTAGATCTCTAATATACTGTATGTGGTGATATTCCTGATCTTGAGAGGGACACTTCATTTGACATTTCTCAGTGAATTTTCCAACCTTAGGGATAATGGGGTATTTGTCTGTGCCTCCGTTTTTAGATTACCCTCAGGTCTTATTTTTTACACTTTGTCATTTTAAATCTCTGCAGCACTTGATTTTCTTGGACCTTGTTTATAGACTAAATAGAGTTCAGAATCATGACTGATCAGACATTGTTTGTACACTAAATTCAGTATTTGATTTTATGGAATGCATGGAACTTGCTGTCTTACTCAGTGGTTTTGAAAGTGGTTTGGTGCCAGGAAAATTCTAGGATGTTCCCTGAAGTGGTTTGACACCTCTATGAATGAGTATGGAGTAACGGGATTGAATAGATTGCAATCCTTTAGCAGTACCTTGTTGCTTTAACAGTTTTATTCTACCAGCTTGTAGATAGCAGTGTTAAGTTTATTGTAGATATTTGTTTCTTCAAAATCCTGCAACAATGATTTTATGTGTACTTGGTGATAGAGTTATATGGTATACCATTTGTATTGAAATAAAAATTAAAATGGTACATACCATCAGTTCTGTACTTTCAGGGCCAGAAATAACTGGTAGTTTTTTAAAGACCTTGGGCTCATAATTTCATTCTTATACTTTTCAATGCACTGTGGGGAGACTGCATAGGACCCCTATCTTTAATGTGCTGGAGACTCCATGGGGTATCACCACCCTGCCCCTATCCCCCACTCTTCAATGCGTCGGAGACTCTGCAGGACATCCCCCTTACCTTTTGATGCACTGCAAATTCAAAAGGGGAACCGCATAGTATGGCAAGGCAGGGAGATGCATGTTTTTGTAGTGCAACAAGTAGGCACTTGATTGTGTGGTGCACTAGAGAGGCTGAAGTGAGACGGTGGGGTGGTTATCTATTATTTGTTTTGGTACTGTTTTCTTACATGTACAGAGGTCCAAAAGCTGTAATCGATACTCAAGTTAAAATTTTAGTATTGATCCAGCACTGCCTGGTAATCAATACGGAAAGTGTCTCATGTTAAACAAAAAACTAAAAAAATAGAGAGAAAGATTACATCTCATCTTCAAGAGACAAATCTGATGGATTTATTGGCATACAAAGATAATAAATGTAAGGCAAAGAGCAACCATTTATCAGAAAAGGGAGTGAAAATATCAAGATGATTCTCTACTGTATGGATTTGCAGGCTTGCATATTGAAAGTGAGCCCTATCCACGGTGTGTTATGTGCTCAGAATTCCTCACCCATGGCAGCGTGGAATCTGTTAAACAATGCATTGCAGACATGCTAACAATATTGAATTATTTCATCATACAGACAGCACGGTCAATGGGAAATCATACCTAAAGAAAGGAAAATTTCTGATATAGCACAACTGGCATAGTTGATAGCCTAGTGTAATCCTTCCTTCCAACACTATTTATTTCTCTAGTATATTTTCACATACAAGGTATAGCTCATGTTCTTTACAAGATGTCAAAAATAGTTACATAAAAACTGCTCAAATTAGGTAAGAATAGTAATAAACAATTAATAAAAAATAAATCAATGTGAGCTTACATAACATAGAAATATAATTAGTAGAAAAAAGTCTGTGTATATACTATTGCATTCTGAGTCCCTAATGATGAGCCTGATAAAAAGTTCAGATGACAGGGAGGACAAAAAAAAAAAATCTAGATAAGGTGGAGAGAAAATAAAACAAATCTGCAGGGGTTCTAATGCCAAAAGACTACCAAGCCCACTCTGGGCATTTTACCTAACAAAAATATTCTTAAGTTATGCCTTATTGTTTTCAGGCCTAGTCTGACACAGTGAGTTTCATGGACAGCTGGGGCACCTGCCTTCATTCAAGTATCACAGGTGGGCGCACAGTGCCTTGCTCAGGTGGTGGTGGTGATGCAGATGCCACCATAGAAAACCAGAAAAGAGAGGAGTGAAAAGAAATGATTAGTTAAGATTCTAAATTCCTGAAGAATATGATAATATAATTCTATGCATGTATAGTGTATTACAAGAAGAGCTAATATGTAGGAAAGAAAAGACCAAATTAAAAAGGTGTTTTTTAGGTGTTATTTTTAAATGATCCATGATGTTATTCTGGTGTATGTCTATTGGAAAAGTATTCCAGATTTTTGTGCATATCAGCAAAATGCGGCCTCATGACTTCTTTTTTGCTTAGCTCTTACAGACTGCTATTAGAAGGTCTAAGGTTATGACTTGGAATATAGGGGGACAGGCACTGCAAAATATAAGAAGGAGCCAGATTATTTAAAGCTCTACATAATGTTAGTAGTATTACACAGTTTGCATAGTTTTGTTTGTCTTGCTGCAGCTACAATGAGTTAAGTCATGTATGGTGATAAGTTTGCTTGTTAGTTTGAAAAAAAATCCCACTTTTCTGCAGTGATGACCAGGCTAAAGGCCAATTGATTGAATGAGCCTTGCAGATTGAAATATTTGAACTCCAGTGAGATGAATCAACTGATAAAAGTTGTTCTGCTTAGGTACTTATATTCATTAAGTGATGCTTTGATTAATTTCAAGTTAGTTAAAAAAAATTAAATGGGTGTTGGCTTGTAGATGCGCGCATTACCCTCATGTTAAAATGGAGCATGGGAGAAAATAAATCTGTGATCTAACTGGCCAATCTAAAATGAGTTCCAAAAATTAGTTTGTAATAAATGCTACCTATGAAGGGTGACCTTTTACACTTCTCTACCTGGTAATGATGAGGTTAAATAATTGTGAAAAGCCAACACCCTCACCCTACTTTGTCCTTCCCACCCCTCTACAAGAAACCAAAAACAGGAGAGCTAATTCAAGTTTCAGCCATTTTAATGAAATATTGATGAAGATAAATAACCCAAAATATACACTCAGGAAATCAATCTGACATCCCACAAAACCATTAGCACAAAATCACTATAAGTACAGAGATTTATGTATTTTTACAGACAGTTCAGTCCAAAAAAATATATGGTTTAGCAATTAATGGTGGTGAATGTGAAATGTGAAAGCCAGGTAAAGAGTTTGTACCTGATGACACCAAAATTCACCGTGGTTAATGTTGGGGAGCTCTCGTTCGCTTGCCATCCAGAAAGGGTACTTCACCAGCTGAACACTGAGCATGTTGTCTGAGGTGGTGAGTGGCCACCTTTCCCACTGCAAACCTCTCCCAAAACAATGATCGGCCAGTCCTTCGTCAGCTGGGGGTGTTTCCACCAATGCCGTCACCAAAATCTTTATTTTAAAGTGAATGTTTTTCAAATCAAAAGTTTATAGCTGTCTTCTTCTTTTTTCTTCTTGCTCTAAAGCTTGTTTAAATAGCTTCTGGTGACTCCAAAACTGGTGTCCATGGCCATCCCTAACATCCACCTGGGAACAGTCATGGTAAGGGCTGTCATTAAGGGCTACCCCACTTTCACATATCAGAATAACAAAATAAAATGACAGCACAGGTAATTGAGAAAAAGACACTATGTGGCAGTGTTATACGGAATTTATTTTTTCTTTACAGAAATGTATGATGTTCTTCCTTATGTGAGTGGATGGAAGTCATGTAGCTATGTGTACCTTGCAACATTGAATAAGTTTTTGTATATTTGTGGGTTCTACAATTTTTATGGCTTGGTTTCATTTGTAATATTAATGTTATTCTTCAGATTTTTTTTCATCCCATTACATTATTTTACCCGACTTTTGTGTTGTATTAACAACTTGGGGCAAAGGTAGAGGGCACAGAGGTGTTATAGCCCAGGGGCATGGGATGCATTAATCCAGCTCTGAGTAAAAGGGTGAGTTACCAAGAAAGCAGAGTGTCCAGACAATTACTGAAAACATACAGGTAGATGGGACGTGAGCATGTAGTTGGCTATTTTAAAATGTATAGACCATAGTTTGGTGTAACAGCACAGTGATTGTTTTATTTATTCCATTGTATTTTATGCTTTTGCTCCTCTTATTGCGATCAGCTATCCCTCAGATGCTGTAACAGTTCTGCTTAAATTCTCCATTTTGTATATGTGAGCCTGTTGAAGAATTTGCTTCCTGGATGTGTTCCACAGTTTTAGTCCTGTTGTCTCATGTGGTCCTTTCTTCTCACATTGGCTTAAAGAAATGCTTCCCAGTTACCAGTATAGATCTGTGTCCTCCTATACAGCCCTTATCAGGTGTTTCCCTTGTTCTCATGTCATATTCATGTGCTTCCTACACCTGGCAACCTCTTGCAATACACCTGTATAATTGTTTATATCTGTTTGCACAGCTTTTTTACAGCTTTGATATTACTGTTAAAGAGAGAGAAGGTCCCAGCATGTACAGAGTCAGAGACCGTCATGCTTTTTTCCTCTGAATCATGTTATTTGTGGTGATGCTTGGTCAAGGAGTTGCTTTGGATACAAGTCCTCCACACCATTTTAACTGTTATTTTAAGAACACCTTCCTTGGGAAGCTTACAAAGTCTCCTGAGTGCCTATCTCTTTAAATACATTCCAACAGAGTAGGAGGCAATGGGGTTGGAATCTACATAAACAATAAAGAGAGGCCAGAATGGTTCCATAATGGAATGATTATAAATATGGTAAACTGCTCTGTTCCTTAAACATCCACCCATATTTTAACCTCTCCACTTATTTTTTGGGAAACTGGAACCTATTCTAGCAGCATGTGCCACAAGGAAGAAAAAATCTCTCATTAAGACATGGAGTATAGGATCTACTCCGTCACATGGCACCTTCATCTAATGGCCAGTGAACCACTCCCTCAAAATTCTTTCCAGAAAAATAAGATGGATGGTTTGTGACATTAAACTTTTTTATGTAACTTATAGTGACTTCCATCCATCTATTATCCAACCCGCTATATCCTAACTACAGGGTCATGGGGGTCTGCTGGAGCCAATTCCAGCCAACACAGGGCGCAAGGCAGGAGACAATCCCTGGGCAGGGCGTACACACACACACACACACACCCATACACTAAACACACACTAGAGACAATTTAGAATCACCAATGCACCTAATTTGGACTGTGGGAGGAAACCCACGCAGATACGGGGAGAACACTTGCCAAACTCATTTTGATTATATTATGTATAGGCAATAATTTAGTATCACAGACAGCCTTTACCAATTATATAAAAGACAAAAAAGTGTCAGATACAGCAGTATACAGGATAATGCAATATCTGCAACTTTATGGAAGAAGAAGCCCCCGATATGGAAAAATGGCCATCCCTGAGAGAGCAAAGTGGCAGTATTAAGCCAGTCTTATTAGATGACCGCAGAAAGTTCCAGTGGAGAGAAAACTGAAAAGATTATTATTTTTATTATTAACCTTTTTATTCACTACAGAATTACAGAGGTGTTCCTTTATGAAATGCACAAACCCATTCAAGCAGTTTAGAGTTACAAGATAGCCTGGTGGTATATACAGTATTGTATGGGTATGTGCACTGAGCGTTGTATTGTGCTTTGAAGACACTGGAAAAGTAGAGGCATCGATGTTCTTAATAGATCTAGAAAAGATGCAAAATTGTGCTTTTTTAGTATTGTTTATTTTTAAACTAGCTGAAATACCCAGCGTTGCCTTGGGGGGGTATGGGGGGATAAAATGTTTTTTTCAATTGTTTGAGAAAAACAATTAAAAAAACACAACTTTAAAAATAAACATTATTTAACAAACAATGAAGACTCACTAATGTGCTTGTCTTGTGGTGTTATATGAATGTTATCATCCAGTTAACACTCAGAACTGGCCAACTCTATTTAATTTGAAAAGCAACAAGGGCACGTTGGTGTTCAAACATAAAGAATGCTGGCAGTCGCCTCCAGTTCACCCTCTGGTGGTCGTTCCAAGTGTGAACTGGATGATAACATGCATACAAGACCACAAGATCACCCCCCACCCTACCCAGAATGGGGTGGGTTAGGGCCGATTTCACCCTACAGTATTTTTAGTCGACTAATGAGAAACGTGTACCAAGTTTCATGAAAATCGCTCCAGCCGTTTGGACATGATGCTGGAACATACATACATGCACACATTAACTTTTATATATATACAGTAGATGAATCTGTACAGGAAGCATAACCTTCTGAAGTTTGCTGTATAATATTTCCATGTCGTGTCCTTTTTAATTTTAAAACAAAAAAAAAAAAATCAAAACGCCCTTTTGTTTCTGTTTTAATACTTCTCATTTTTTCCCTTTCCTAAATATACCCCTAGAGGAACATTTCAAAATATTGTCATCTAATCTGCTTAGAGCACGCATGCTGCTGTTCTGAGTTTTGTGCTGTCCTGGTGTTTACATTTTGAGAGGAGAGTGTCGCTTATTTTTAGTGACAGCAATGCTGTGCCCCAAAGCAGTTTCACTGGGTGAGTCTAAATAAATTACTCAAGCCTTTGTTATAGAAAATGGAACTCTTTATTTTGTCATGCTCTATTACAGTATCATTGCAGAATCAGAGCTAAAAAGGATGCCGACAACTGAAAAGCTCAAGGTTTCTCATTTGAATATATGCTGGTACATTATATACTGTGTCATTACTGGTATGTCTTATACGTAACTATAATGCAAAAAAATTGAGTGGCAATCCTTTTTATGACTAATGTGAACTACTTGTGAATATGTCTGTGCATCCTGGGGTGATGGTTATTTTTACCCTTTAGAGCTCATTTTGTTTTTGCCGATGGTTGCCGTCATATCATTATGGATAGGTATTGTATTTTTTATTATAATGTCCAGTTATGTCTTAATCAATTAAAAAACTAAAATTGGCCCAATGAAATCTTAGTCAGTCAGAGATAGCGGCAAAATATACATGCGTCATACAATACCCACAGCTAAATTGTGTCTGGGTTTGCAGCAGTTTTGAAAAAGCAGCACTCTAGAAATTTTTCGAACTCAAAGATAGGTTCCTAGCACCTAGCCATTTTCCAATTTTTGCATTGATTCTGTTGGGATGTGTGGCCTGATATGTGTTATAGTTGTGTATGCAGTACTGACTACTGAATAATGAACTCAACGGAAAACTCATTGTCTATGAAATAATACACTAAGATCTCTTTATGTGTGCCTTTCTAACATTTTATTTAAAATTTCATATCAATGTTAATCAGTTATGAGTTGATTTGTCTTGTGATTGTATCATTTATAGTCTGATATTTTTTTCAGTGAGCAGTAATAGAGGTGCTATACCTTAGTGGAAACAACTTTGATTATGTCTGCACTCATATTATCTTACTCATATTCATATTCATATTATCTGAAATTAGAAAGTATCTAATTCTCTCTTAGAGGCTGTGTATAAAACTTCTTCAAAACCTGGCAGGATCTAATCAATAGCATTTTAGAATAGGCGTTTAAATTGAGGAAGCGGATTCTGTTTTCTTTTTTTATTCTATTTATTTTTATTTATTTATTTATTTAATTATTTTTCCTACTATTAAAGTTTTATTCTGTTGGCCTAGCTCTTGGTTCAATAAAAAGAAAAAAAAACTTTGATTATGTCTGGGGTATGGCCAGTCACCCAATTTTTTAAAATTCGTGTGTCTTATTGAAAGAGTACTAGGTGCCTACGTATATATAGTTCAACTATATATATCAGTTTAGGCTGCATGAAAGCCTTTATTTGATCTCATCTGTAATATTAATGACCATCAACTGAATGGTGCACAATTATTCAAAACAATGTTATACAGTAATTATTATATCTTAATTCCTTATCCATCCATCCATTTTCCAACCCGCTGAATCCGAACACAGGGTCACGGGGGTCCGCTGGAGCCAATCCCAGCCAACACAGGGCACAAGGCAGGAACCAATCCTGGATAGGGTGCCAACCCACTGCAGGACACACACAAACACACCCACACACCAAGCACACACTAGGGCCAATTTAGAATCGCCAATCCACCTAACCGGCATGTCTTTGGACTGTGGGAGGAAACCGGAGTGCCCGGAGGAAACCCACGCAGACACGGGGAGAACATGCAAACTCCACGCAGGGAAGACCTAATTCCTTATGTGTTATATTAATTAATTATGTATTAAATAAAACATTCCTCTTTTTATATTTATATTCTGGGTGACATGGTCACATAGTAGGTTAACTGAGAACTCTTTGGGCTTGTGTAAATGAGTGTGTGTGTATGTATGTGTGTTTAATTCAGCAATAGGGAGCATATCCTTTATAAGATATGCCATTAAGCAAACATTTAGTAATAGTCAGCCTTACATATCTGTTTGAATACACTTTTGCTCATTCTTACAAAAACATCATCAAATACTTAAGATTTCCAGACTGTCTTTTTTGAAAGATATTTTATGTTGGGTTGGACTTTCACTGGAGAACCAATTTTCCATTCAAATTCAGTTTATGTACAGAGGGTCTGACATTCCCTGTAAATTAACCTGTAATTGCTCCAGGGGCGCTGTACAATGGCTGACCCTGCGCTCTGACCCCAAGGGGTATTTGAAAACTAACAAATTCCTAATACAAGAAATTGTATAAGGCGAAATAAAGAACAAAATTATTTTGATGTGACTCTGCACTCATTGTTCCGTCAATGATTGACATTACCCAAAGTGTCTGCACTATCCTGCTTTCTTCTGTATTCTGTTGGTTGTTGAACCACTGCAATAGCACCATAGTGGTCATCAGGATCACACTGCATGACATGAACATGTCTGTACTTAGTCATGTTCAACAGACATATACTTTTGAGAGTGAGTAGTCATTTTTCAGAGAAAAGCTTTTTTGATCTTTGTTGTATAGCTAAGATGCACAGTCCTTTAGGTCCATGTTTTTCTTTGCTGTTTACTATAGTTGATTTGCTATTATATTTAGCGTGTGATATATTGGGGCTCACTAGGTGCAGGTTAATTAGGCAGGTGCCTGTTGACCTCACAAGATCTAGTAAGTGGAGAAAACTCTTTTGGGCTCTACTTAATATAGCCATTTAGCTTCCCTTTTATGATGTTAGTGTTAGGTTTTCTTGGGATTACAATTTAGCATATTTAAATATAGGTTCTTGGTGAAGAAGGAAAACAGGAGAGGAGACAAAACACACCCCTTGAAAAATCATGTGCTCAGTGCCTGGAACAACAAAAAGTGATTGAAACTCACCTAGCTTCACTCTCTTAACATCAGAGATCAATTGACATGTGACATAACGAAAATTCATATTGAGTTGGCATATCTATAAAACAAGGTAATACTGTCATCTAGTTCTGTTCTTCAGCTAGGTGGAAATCACTTTATGATTGCTTAAATTATGTCCATTTATTAAGCTGATTAATGTTTTCATCGTAGAATATGTATAGGTTTTACAGCAATGCATCCACCACTCCATAAAATGCAGGACTGTTTAAGACTTTGGGTGTTTCCTCTTTAATTCTTTTCCCTGGTCTAGCACCCCCTTTTAGGTGTTGGTGCATCCAGAGTTTTATGGTGGAGTAAAGACCTGGTTTTGTTTCACCTCTGTTTTACGAAGCAGTTTGTCTATGTTTATGCATATCAACACATGTGAGTTATCTTTTAATACAGTTGATTAACTCTCATAGATATAAAAATAACTTTGCAGCCCCCTTATCTGCAAATACCTTCTGGTAGGTGTTGTCATTTTCTGTTTCCTGACTGCTTTTCTAAACTGAGAAGCTAGCATTCAGTGGAACCTCAAAAGACAATGTTGGCAAATTATTTTTAGTTTACATATACAGTAATTAAATCACGTGTATAAGCCGGAAAAAAAAAATGCTAATGTCTCTGGCTTGTAAAGAAAATAGTTTTAAGATTTCTGTTGACCTCTGGGATATTGCAGGAGCATTTTGTTATACAGTAACAAAAAAAGAAAGGACATACATACTTAACCAAATGAAAAAGTCTCTTTGTTACAATTAATGAAGTTACATTTTTTTTTTAGATACTAATCAAAATGACGAAGCTCTGCCAAATAAAATGTGCCAACAACAGCCTTTTGAAGCCATGTCCCTAAGGGAGGTGACAACACCCTCACTAAGACTTCCTCTTGCTATGTCTCTGGCTGTGAAGTCTCTTCAGCTTCCTGCACAACAGGGGGCACCAGCTGCCTGTCCCAGAAATTCCCCACCACTTCAAGAGGAAGCACCACAGTCAGGTGGAGAACAGGACCTGAGTATAGAGGAGCTATGTAAGCCCCTCTACTGTAAACTCTGCAATGTCACCCTAAATTCTGCACAACAAGCACAAGCTCATTATCAGGTAAGAGCAGGAGGGCTGGAAATAAATAAAAAAATATATTGCGTCTACTTAAGTTCTAAGATCCCATACGCCTTACTCTCTTACACACTACTTGATAATTTATTCTAAGTGGTTCTTCGCGTGAAGAAAATTCTCTAAAATTTTGAAAAATCTGCCCTTAACAAGTTTCCCTAGTGTCCCCGTGTTCTTGAAGAATTTATTTTAAAATAACAGCTGGGGTACACTGTGCTAATTCCTTTCATAATTTTAAATATACTGCTCAAAAGTATTAAAGGAACACTTTTTAATCAGAGTATAGCATAAAGTCAATGAAACTTATGGGATATTAATCTGGTCAGTTAAGTAGCAGAGGGGGTTGTTAATCAGTTTCAGCTGCTGTGGTGTTAATGAAATTACCAACAGATGCACTAGAGGGGCAACAATGAGATGACCCCCAAAACAGGAATGGTTTAACAGGTGGAGGCCACTGACATTTTTCCCTCCTCATCTTTTCTGACTGTTTCTTCACTAGTTTTGCATTTGGCTACAGTCAGTGTCACTACTGGTAGCATGAGGCGATACCTGGACCCTACAGAGGTTGCACAGGTAGTCCAACTTCTCCAGGATGGCACATCAATATGTGTCATTGCCAGAAGGTTTGCTGTGTCTCCCTGCACAGTCTCAAGGGCATGGAGGAGATTCTAGGAGACAAGCAGTTACTCTAGGAGAGCTGGAGAGGGCCATAGAAGGTCCATAACCCATCAGCAGGACCAGTATCTGCTCCTTTGGGCAAGGAGGAACAGGATGAGCACTGCCAGAGCCCTACAAAATGACCTCCAGCAGGCCACTGGTGTGAATGTCTCTGACCAAACAACCAGAAAGACTTCATGAGGGTGACCCAAGGGCCCCATGTCCTCTCATGGGCCCTGAGCTCACTGCCCAGCAGCATGCAGCTCGATTGTTGTCAGGCATGTATACAAGAACACAGGGGCCATACAAAGTGCTGCGTACAATTTTGAGTTGCTGCAATTAAATTTTGGCAAAATGGACTAGCCTGCCACATAATTTTTGCACTCTGATTTTTGGGGTGTCTTTGAATTCAGGGCTCTGTAGGTTGATCATTTTCATTTCCATCAAACGATGTGGCATCCTTTCGTTCCTAACACATTACCCAGTCTATATCAGTATAGATATCCAGGAGGATTTCTTTTTCCCATTGAGATCTGATGTGTTTTCAAAGTGTTCCTTTAATTTTTTTGAGCAGTTTACTTCAATCACATCACCTGTTAAACTCTATTTGCTTAAACTGAAAAGGTTAAACTCCTTCAATCTCTAATAGCTCATACCATTTAGTGCCAGAATGGTGTGGTTGTTGGAATCTTGCTCTGTATCTTGGTGTGACGATGTGGGTTCTGGCTCCACACTCCCATTGCTGTTCAGGAGCCCTTCAACCCAACACCGTCGGTAATGTTACCGATTGAGCTAGTCAGTGGAGGCAATAAACATCTGAACAAGGGGATGGTTGAAAGTGAAACAGTGCTTTTAATTAAAAACAGTCAACAAAAACAGTGTTCAAATAAATAGTGCAGTTCATTCAAAAGTTCTTCATTAAATAAATAATCCATTAAAAGAACGTGGAGGTTAAAATAGAAAAAAAACAATCCTTTAAAACGAGAGGTTTAAAATGTTCTTTAGGAAGCAGTTTTTTTAAAAAACCAAAAACAACAAGCTCGGTGCCTTCTTTTGTGCTAGCGTCACCTGCTTCTCCCAGTTGGGCTTTGCAGCAGGCGAGACGCTCTCTGCAGCTGCCCTCTACATCTCACTCTCGAGACTGGCGACCTCCCGAACCCTGGCTTCAGACGGCACTCATCCCAGCCTCAGAGACTTGGATTCCCACAACGGCCAGGTCGCCCACGTTGAGGATTCCAGCACCAAGTCTCTAGCCTTTAGTCACTCCCGCTACCTGATCGCTCAGCGGGAGCGACATCTAACTCCAACGCCTGGGTGTAGGCCCAACACCCCAGGCCCTTGCAGCTGCCCGTGAGCACTCGTTCGCTCTCTCCCTCTCTCACACACCGACCTGCTTCCTCATTCGCTCCTGGTAACCTCCGTCCTCTTTCGTTTCCTCTCCCTTTTCCTTTCTCTCTGATCTCGATCTTTTTTTCATCCTCCCAAAACCAACTCGCACTTCTTTTTTTTATAACGCGAGGGGCCATCGCAGCTGCAGCATTAGCCACGGGAGCAATCACGGATGTGGGCAGTTCCTCACCTGTGCACTCGGTGAGAAACGCCCACATCGTGGAACCGCCCCGTAGCATGCTATGGCCCAACAACTCCTCGCTAAGCCGCAGCGAGAGCGGTGATTATTTAAAACGAATGGCCACTGCTCAGTGAGCTGTGGACTCGCTATACCACACTTGGGAGCATCAATTATAAAATATTGTCTTCAGAGAAACGGGACAGTTAGGGAGGCCAACTGAGAGAAAGGACTTGTATGGATAGTCTGGGCAAACATTTTCAAATAAATAGAAATTTATTTAGAAATAATGAAAAATTAATGGAGGAAGAGTAGTAGAGGCAGAGGGTGGGATTGAATGGCTATTACTCAGGCACACCAGCCATTGGTTGTTTCTAAAATATGGTGGTCAGGTAGATTTCAATGATTTCTCCCCCCTAAATTTATCAATTTTTACCATTGTTGTATTTTACAGGGAAAAAATCATAGCAAGAAGCTTAGAAATTTCTACGCAGGCAATCAGCAGTGTACTGCTATCAGATCACCAGAGGGAGTGGAGCCACAAGTGTTGCAGGTCCCATCTGCCCCAGCTGGAGCCACAACAGAAGCAACTACAAGTCAGGTGATAAAAATGGCATTGTCACTTTGTTAAAGCAGAAAACTCTAAATGACTTTAAAGAGAAAAACACACAGTTATATGCTCAAGAGTTGATGGCATATAAACTAGTCTAAGCTTCTCGGATTCTGATTATTCCAGTCACAACGGTAATAGTATCCCCCACACTGGAACAGATCTTTGGCCTTGTTACAGTCCTATGGAGCAATAAAAAAGTTTTTTGAACTCTGTTGTTCCAAATATAATGAATTGTTTTTAGAGCTTTGGGCACTGTGTGGGCCCTCAGATGATTTTAGTGCCTGTTTACAGGACATTGCTGGACAAGTGGACCCCCTGACCTTCTACCAACTGAGCTACTTCAGTTTATGTGCCACTGTCATTTAAGTGCTGCCTAATAGGCTTTGGTTAGCAACAACCTTGGATAGGAGGAGCTAGGGGAAAATGACATCAGAAAGGAAAAAAGAAGAAGCAGAGCCCCAGTCTACTCCTGACAATTCTATCCTATATTTTAGCAATTCCTTTCAAAACCATATACATTGTTTTTTTGCAAGGTTAAGAGGCTGTGGCGTGGTAGCTGAGCTTTTGGCTGACATAGTTTTATAAATGCAGTGACACAGTGCAGTGGTTAATGCTGCTGCTTCAGAGATACATCTGTCCTGGATTCGATTCCTGTACTTGGTCATTATCTGTGTTGAGTTTCCATATCTTCCTCATGTGCGTGGTTGATGTCTCTGAATTACAAGAGGGGAGTTGGCCGTGTGATAGAGTGGTGCCTTGTTCAGTAATGTTTTCTGTCTTCTGCCAGGGCTTGTGGGGTAGGTGTTGGCCCAATGTAACCTTAAATTAACATAATGGTGTTTAATAAGTTTATGTTTTGTTTTAATGTAATCATGTTATGCTATGTTTTCCTTCCAAACAGAACCTCCCACACCCTGAGGACTAAAGTGTAAAGTCATCAAACAGTAAATAACCCCGATTAATGTTATTCCTACATCAAATGACCATTGTTAAGAACATGTGATATCAAATTGAATACTTTCAGTTTTTTTTGTATTCACCACATTCAGTACAAATCAGAATGATGGTGTGCATTGAGCCACATGTGTACCAATTGTACAGTACATACAAATCTTCTGTTACACATAAAATGTTTTATTCTGTACCAGTAAACCCTCGATTCTCTAAAGAATTGCAAACCCAGAATGGGAATCACTTTCTGTTCCCTCCGATCTTTGGAGAGATGAAAAATGATGGAGGGTGGGAGTGTCCTGGGAAAGTTTTCATTTAATTAAATAAATATATTTGTACTAAAATTAACCAATTTATTAAAACTAAAATTGAAATGTAATTATATTATTTAAGTCCAAAGTAAAAGTAAAAAAATATCAGATTTCAAAGGTTTAAATGAAGTAAACTGGAAACAAAAAATTCAGAAAATGGTAAATTCAAAATAGTTAATCAAAAATTTCTATATAAGCAACATTTTTGTTAAAGATGGTTTCCTGTCCTTGAATCAGCTGTCCCTGGTATGGAGTAGTGAAAACCTTCACTTTAACGTCACACGAACGCTGGACTCTTAAAAAGGCAACATAAAGCTGTATATGTCGTTGATAAACTGCGTCATCTAAATCTGACACGTAAATTTGGGCAAATTTGCGGTCGTGATTTGGGTCGGGGTGCACTGTTCCAATCCGATTTAACACGCGAAAGCAGTATGGGCCATTCCCAGGTGGTGGCTTGATATTTACCCCGGTAGTTGCAAAAGCAAATGAACTATTGTAGGATCAAATACACTCCATAAAGCTTTTAATTTCGGGTACATCCTTAGTCAAAAGCTTTCGTAAATATTCAGGATATTCATCCAAAGGATGGCGGCTTAACTTGACCCTTTTGAGAACAAAGTGTAAACTTGTCAGTTGTATTGCCAGTTTTTTCTTCAAGGAAGTTAAGTGAATGACAATGACTGCAAATGACACTCATTAATCCCAATGAATTTTCATGAACAGTGGACTCATTATAGAATGTGTTCTAAGCTAACTGGCGGAATTGTTCAGCGGCTGTCCGTCGTTCCTCTCTTTGGATTTTTCTTTGTTGAAATACTGAACGTCTGAAACCTTGTAAACGACTTTCTAGCCTTTCTGCAGTTTCGTCTGATATTTTTTGTGATGAACAATTGCGCAAGCCTTCCAAACGCTTCTCCTGTTGTTCTGTTGTGTCATTTGCACACCTATCCGATACCTGAGCTCTTTCTTTTTGGAGCCCTGACTCCTTTGGTTCTGGTGTTTCAGAAGCATGTTTTAGGTGCCTTCGTTTATTGTTTTTATCCATGCAGTCTCGTTTTTGTTTTTCTGTGGCTGTGTCGTTAGCTAGAAGTCATTTGCTGTTAGGAATCATAATTGAACTTACATCTAACACTGAATTACCCTAATGTGATTCAAATATGCCACACTGACTGCTGGCACAGTGGATTAGAGCACACTGACTGCTGCCACTGTGTAGTGTAGTAGCTGCTGCCACTGTGGAGTGGAATACTGCTGGCACTGTGTAGTGGAGTACTGCTGGCACTGTGGAGTGGAGTACTGCTGGCACTGTTGAGGCACGCTGACTGCTGGCATTGCACGCTTTATTTTACAGGTTGTGTTGTGTTGTTTGGGCACCACTTACTGACTCTGGGAAGCCGCTGGGTTTGACTCTGGAGCGCTGAGGCGCTGTGCGCATGCGCTTTCAGTGCGTCTGGCCTCTGGTATCCGAGCATATATACAACCTTCGTTTAGTAATAAAGATAATTAAAATACACAATGTGATGCTCATATTCAAATAGGCATTGTATTATGCACTCTAGTCCAAACAAAATAAAAAAACAAACTAAAAAAAAACACAAGAAAGTTTATGTATGTAGTAATCTATAATGGACTGTCTAGTACTGCCAAGTGTAGAATGACACTGGTTTGGGAATCAGATCAGATCAGATCAGATATCTAGTAACTTTGTGCTCCATCACTGCAAATGCTGCACGGAGGTGGCTAGCTTGAGGTCACCAGTATGAGATAGTGTTTTGCTAAAGCAGATTGATGTTTATTTAGGCATCAGAAGATTAAATGGGAATAAACCTGAGTCTGCCAGGGTAAAAACTATTGAGACAAAGTGATTTTTTGCCAAACCAGAAATGTGAGACAAGTATCAGAATTATTGGCCTAAAAGTATGTTAAAACAACTGAGAAGAAAAATACCAAGAAACCTATGTTAAGTCTTTAGTTTTATCCAAGCACAGATATCAAAGTGGTGCATAATAAGACCCTTTATAGGGTCACATTAATGATGTAATGTGAACAGACTCCCAGAGAGGTTGCCTCGGCAACAGTTGACAAGAAAATCACCCAGATGGCACTTCCTTCAATATTCAAAATAATGCCACAGTAAGATGTTAAAATATTACATGTTAGTCATAAATCAAAATAGGACATAATAAATGATTGATGCGTAGTCCTTGACTTCAGAAACCCCATAATAGCCAATGAGAAGTCCCAAAAAGTTCCTCTGGAAAGTGCAAAAAAAAAAAAAACAATTAATAAATAACACCAATCACAATAGAGAGTTGCTATATGATTTTGATGCTAAACTGCTCCAGGTTAGCATGTGGCATTTCGAATAATCCCACAGACTTAAAAGAGCACTGTTTTAATTGTAGATGTGATTAGTCATCATTTATCACATACATTTATGTGGTTGATTAGTTAATTTTTTTTTTAGTTGATTCCCAGTCCTAATATATATATGTATACTAGTGCTGACTAAGGGTCTGTTTTACATCATTAGATACAGTCACTGTTTTAGCATCCCATAACACCATAGTAGGATCCCTTTTCTTAGTAAGGTCTGTCAAGGGCGCTGCTCTCTCAGAAAACCGGGAAACAAACCAACGGTAGTAATCTGCTAGACCTAAGAAAGCATACATCTGTTTGTTGTTCTTCATATGGGGCCAGTTCAAGATGGCATTTACTTTGGCTCATTGTGGACGAACGGTACCTCCACCCAACACGTAGCCTAAGTATTTTGCCTTGGTCAATCTAAAGAATCACTCCTTCAGGTTGATATGTAGGCCGGTTTTGCCTTGTGTAAGGAGCACCATGCAAACCTGCTGTATGTGTTTCTCCCAGGTGTCGGAATAAATGACAGTGACATCCAAGTAGGTGGCACTATAGTATTGTGGGGCTGCAATAGTCTATCCACCAGACACTGGAATATTGCAGGAGTACCCATGTAATCCAAATAGGAGAACATGATACTGCCAATTGCCGGTAGGGGTTCTGAACACGTTCTTTACATTGTTTGAATTTGTTAAGGGAATTTGCCAGTACCCTTTTTTCATTTTATGTGTGTTCAAATACTGAGCCTTACCAAGTCACTCAAGGAGTTTGTCCATTCACAGCATCGGATATGCATTGAATTAGGAAACTTGATTAAGTTGATGGAAGTCATTGCAAAAGCACCAGCTCCCGTGATGCTTAGGCACCAAGTCTATATAGGACTGGACCAGCTACTAAAACTTTCCTCAGTAACACCAAGGTCCAGCATCCTTCTGATCTCAAGCTGCACCTGCTCTGTTTGCTTCCAGGAGGCGATATAGGCATTCTCGGACAATGACTTCAGGGCTCAGTAATGATGCCATGTGCTATTAGAGAAGTTCTTCTGGGTCATTCATTCACCACTTCCGGGACAGACGTGATGGCTGCTTCAAGCACTTGTCACTGAGTGAATGTCAAATCAGGGTTGAAATTAAAGGTGTTGTTTTGAATGAAGAAAGAACGAGGCTGTTCAGATTAGGGAGTAGGGTCCCTATCCTTTTATGGCTTCAGCAGATTCGCATGGTATACTTGTTTGGCTAGTCGGCGATTCGGTTGTTTCATCCAACCCCTTCCTCGCCTTATTTTTGTATGGGCCTTGCCAATGCACCAATAATTTGGAGTGGGTAGTGAGAATCAAGACCATGACTCGATCTCGGCCAGAATTCTAGAAGTGGTGCGCCATAGTCATAATTGTGAGCCTCAGCTGATTGTGCATGTTCCATATTTTCTGTTAGGAATGGTTGAATTTTTTCAAATTTATTGTGTAATTGTGCAATATATTCCAAAATATTGGTGGAACGAAGTGGTTTTCCTTCTCAGCCCTCTTTTAAACTATCCAGTACTCTCTGGGGTTGTCACCCATAAAGTAACTCAAACAAGTAGAGGCCTGTGGAGTCTTGTGGGTCCTCCTGATAAGCAAAAAGTATGAGAGGGAGTAGCTGAACTTATTTTCTCCTATCCTCGCTGACCACCTTGTGAAGCATTTGTTTGAGCATTTGATTGAACTCCTCCACTAAACCATCAGTTTGAGGATGGTATACTGAGGTTTTTAGGTGCTTAATGCTTAGTAGCTTAGCAGCTTCCCTGAATGTTTCTGAGGTGAAGGGTGTCCCTTAGTCCATAAGGATTTCTTTTGGGATACCAACAAAGACCCCTACCAATTCTCGTGCGATATTTTTTGAATTTGCAAGTCTCAACAAAATTGCCTCAGTGAAGCGTAGTCTACAATTACTAAAATATATTTGTGACCACGTGCACGTGACATCCTGAGACGCCTTGCCATCAGTCTCCTTGGAGACATCCGTGAAAGATGGAGTTACATCATTCGAGCCATACTGAGTCTCCTTGTGATCGTGTACCACTTCTGGCTGATGATGTGGAGTGCAGACAGTTTGCGAAGTAGATACTCTATTTATAATCAGGCCCAGATTTTTACTCGGGGTGGTTTATGTCCTCCACTTTTTATGTTTGACCAGTCTCGTCCCGGTATCATAGGATAAGGTGGATTGCGCATGACTGCCACCCTTAGGTTCTGGATTATCCCCTGGTTCGTGATAACACAGATGGTGAACCATTGAGTACCATCGAGTTTCTCCATGAATACAGGTCAGACTAGTCACTCCTGGTTGTCTATTGTCAAAGAGGCACGTAAAAGTGAGTAACAATAGAAATGTTACTGCCAGAATCTATAAGTTCTGTGACCTTGTGTCCATTTACTTTAACCACCTTGGTAAATGGAAGAGACAGAGGGTTAGACATCTGACAGTATGCTTCTCCTCGCCCCCAATTGCAATTCATTGGCTCACTGAAACAGGGATAATAGGTGATGTTGCAACCCTCCTCCCCCCACTTATAGCAGCTTGGAGGGACGCTGTGCCTCTCTTGTGGTCCAATTGCCCGACCTGTGATGCTGCAAACAGGTATGCTTAGGTATGGTGACACACCTCGTCAGGGTTGGCCAGTGGTTAGTCGAGCATTCTGATTCTTCAAGTCGCAAAGCTGCGCAGTGGTGCACGAGGGTTGCTATTAGATTTACCATGGATTTTTTCTCAAGCCTACAGATTGGCTGGGAAAGAAAGTTGGGGAGGACATTCATTAAGTAGATGCATACAATTTCTTTAGAAGAGTTTTTCTCTGGTTTCAGTCAGCTCCTGATTCTGCCCCATAAATGAAACACTTGAGAATGTACTGGCTGCTGAGGATCAAAATGCCACTCCTGACATGACCTCGCCTGCTGATCTGGGTTGATGCCATATTTTAGCAACACTTCAGCTTTGAGTTGGTCATAGTCACCTGCAGCTTGCTTGTTGAGATCATA
The DNA here is from genome assembly GCF_016835505.1 of Polypterus senegalus. Taxonomy (NCBI): domain Eukaryota; kingdom Metazoa; phylum Chordata; class Cladistia; order Polypteriformes; family Polypteridae; genus Polypterus; species Polypterus senegalus. The sequence goes on from NC_053154.1 coordinate 134,813,641, forward strand.
CTCTCTGGGCTAGTCTCTTTAGAAACGGCGCCAAAATGTGTGCACATTCCGTACGCTCCCAGTGATGATGGGTAGCGGTGCGTTCAAAAACTAGAAAGAAAGTCTCAATATTGTTAGCAAGTTGTAATGGCAATAATAACTAACAGTCATTCCTGTTGAGGAAGGGCATGGGTTCTCATACGTACCTCCACTTCAGCAAGTTATGTCTGTTCTTCCCCTACCGGGACCTCCTGGATTTGAAAGTCTGGATTTCTGCCTTCATGATGGGTATCTGCTCCTGTTGCTCTCTCGGTCAGCAACATTCACAAAATCCTGCTGACTATACCACTGTAGTAATGAGACAAAGAGAGATTATAAATCTGTGGGGCACCATAAGGGCCAACTCCGTATATTCAAAATAAAACATGTGATAAAGCACGCTTAGACAAGAAAAATGTTGAGAAACAATGCAAGTCTTTATAAGTCAAAATGGCATTGTCTGCTTTTCATGAGAGAACTACTTAACGGATTTAGATAGATTTTTTCTATAATTTGCCTGAACATTCTGGTTGATTTGGCTACTTCTGTCATTGCCATAAGTATCATAGTTTGCTTGAAGTACCGATTTATTTGCACAAATACGAGAGAGAGGCTGCGGGCTGAGGGGAAGTGGGCAGGGCCTTTCTCACTCACACGCCAGCCTCCGTTCAAGTTGGTATACCTCTCTCCACGTGTTGAAGCGTACCTTGCCTCTGCTTAACTAGCGAATACCTGTTTTTTCAACAAACATTATCATCTACAGATTGTTAAGGAGTAACATTTGACGTTTTTGAGAGAGAGATCAGAGCTACATGTGTTTTATAGGGTAGTTGCTGATTGCCAGAGATACCATGGCCACCTGCTTTTCTCCCTATGCAGGGGATGCTCTCCCGTCAGAGCTGGACACGATCAGATACAGTGCCAATGTTTGACGTTGCTGCGTACCTACCTTCCTCTTGGCCAGAATTAATCTTTTTTTTTATTGATTTTTAAAGTTTGTCCTGTTTCACCACTATGTAGACGGAGACGCGGGGGATAGCTAGTTCTTTATAAAAAACACATTTTGCTAGTGCTGTTTTAAATTCCTGGTTATTCACAGTTCTTATTAGGCTTTTTGACTTTGATGTTTGTTTTTTGTTTTTTTCTGTTTACAACTCCCCTGACCACTTTCTCTTTGACTTACAATTAATCTCATCTGTACCTGCCAGTTCCATCCTATGACAGTTCATGATCATTTTACCTTTTGTCCAAGGTTTTATTTTAGCCAACATGCTCGTTCAAAAGAGCTTCTACAAGAAATTTGGACACCGAGATTATGGATAAAGCTAAAGAAAAGTTGTAATTATTCACAAATTATTCAAAACTCAAAACCTGTCATGATTAAGGATGAAATTTTAGATCTTGTAGCATTTTTGTATATGCTTGTCAGGGTCATGTCCTGTGTTTCTAGGGGAGTTGTCTCTGGGATTGTGACCTTGAATTAATCAGGAGACAGGATAAAAGGTCAGCCTTTTGTACTGGGCCCTTGAGCAAGGCCCTTAACCTGCAAGTAAGTCCTGCAACTTGCAGGGAAAACGTGAGGGTTGGTGGCAGGATTGGCACTCCAGACACTGTAAAAAAAAAACCTCACACTGTTCCATTCCATTCGTACAAGTGTTGTGCTGAGGTGTCATCTGTTGCACGGTAGCACTCAGGTCCTCATTTGGTGCTGCAGTGTGCTGTATCAGTGCATGCTCCCAACCTCCTCCTCCTCTCCTTTTGTGCTAAGCCTTCTAACCCTTTATGAATTCTCTTTGTGATTATTTTATGTGCCTTGCCTGGATTTTGACGATTGCCCAACTTTTGACTATGATTGTCTAGGTTTCATTTGCTTTGTTTTATTTTTATTTTCATTTGTTTTGCCTTTTGCATATTTCTCCTTTTTTTATTCAAGAAGTTATCTATTTTCCTGCCTGGTGTTTTAGGCCTTTCCCTATCTACAATAGAATTATGCTCTGATTTTTTTTTCTTTTTTCTTTTATTCAGACCCAGAAACTTGGATTCTGTTTGTTGTGCATTGCTGTCTTAAATAAGATTAGGATTGTTACTTTTGATAATGATTTGTCTCCATTTTGGTTCTTTTGATGTAATGCTTGGATTTTTAACCCGGTTTTGAATTTCTATGGATTTTAACAAATATCATTTGTTTTTAGTTAAATCTTTTCATGGTTTGTTTTCATTTCCTGATTGTCCAGATATGCACCTCAGCCAGATTTGTGTGCCTGATAAATACATTCACAAAAGCAGGAGCAGTGTTGCCAAGTTCCAATTTGGTCAGCCTTCAAGGGAAAAAATTAGCTTCAGACATTTTTTAAAAGAGTGATATTTATAAATCTCAGATGGGAATGTTGTTCAGTGGTTCAATGGTTTATACCCATTCTATCACTTTCAATTTTCTGAGTGAGAGAAGGGTCCTATGCTCTCAACTTTGTAACATGCTTTACAGTCCAGCGTCCAGTATTGGGCTACTTTTTTGTGCCACTACGTGATTTCTGTGCTGTTGTTGGGCTATACATTTTACAAGGACTTGGCATTCCTGAACAGGAGTGTACAGTGCAGTACACCCTAACACCTCCGCCTCCTCAAGAAAAGCTGTGCTGCAGAACTACAGTGCAGTGCCTTGCAAAGTGCATTCCTAAAATAAATTGCATGTTCTACACTGACAGTCTGAGAATTAAAGCTTCTTTAGTCTTTAACAGAGAAGACTATATTCAGTATATTCCATGTCCAGATACATTTTAATGACATAGATAATATTGCTCCAACAGTATTCATCTAGTAAAATGGTGAATTGCTTTCTCTAAGTAAAATAAATCTTTCCAACTTTCGTACCCGTTATGCGCTTTGTGTGGGTTTTCCTCTGGGTACTCCAGTTTTCCTCCCACATCTTCAAAGATATGCAGGTTATATTAACTTTTAAATGTTAATTGTCTCATTGTGACTGAAGATACGTGAGTGACTGAACCCTGTAATACACTGGTGTCCCACTCAGGACTGTTTCCTGCTTTGCGGACTATACTGTGTGTATGGGGAACTGGCCTCAGTGACCCTGAGCTGAATTAAGTGGATATGAGATTATGGTAAGCTTAAAACAGAAGCAGAAAAACACTTCATCACAAAAAAGGGTTCAATGTAATTGGGAACAAATGACCAAGTCATGTAGTTTCAGCAGAAACCTTAAGAACTTTTACAAGGTATCTGGAAGAGATATTGGGAACATGTAGTTCTCACCTAACGAACTGAGCCTGATGGACTGAATGGATTCCCCTTATTTGGCAGATGTCTTAGGTTCTTATAAAGTGATGGAGGGATTCTACAAAATAAACATACAGCAGAAAGGCTATTTTCTTTAGACTAGTTGCCCATTTTGGCCAAAATATTATATAATGCAAATATTCTTGTTATACTATAGTTACTATAGAAAGCACCCATCAGTTATTACATTTTGTATCCCATAACCATGGCTTTTACAGCATTTCTAGTAAATTAAACAAGCCCTTTTGAAAATACCTATATTTTGCAAAAACAAAAGTCAGAGATGCTTTGGTATAATTTTACTATACTATATTAAGAAAAAACACTTAAGTGAAAAACAACTTTGAATGTGTTTATTTGGGCAGCGCTTTCGTCTGTATACAGTATGTCTTTTCTAAACCTACTTTATCCTGAAAACAGTTGTCTCAGCTGCAACGTGTGAAAAACAGGAAGCTGCACAAGAAAGAACTCAAGTCTTTAGACTCTTGCATGTCATTATAAAGGAAGTCTAATATTTTAAACCTTGCACGTGAAATACATAATTAACATAAATAACAAGGGGGAACCAAAAAGGCAAGAGATTTTTGAAAGAATGAAAGCAAAAAAAACAATTCAAGTGCTGAAGATCTGTTAATTACAAAATATTGAGTGACATCTGTCAGCCTAGTGAAGCATGAAACTTCCTGCTTCCACCTTAACCGGATCAAGGGTTTTCCTCCTTGTAGCTGCCAAAATGATAGAGCCAGCTAGCCATCTGCTGAAAGGAAATTCTTGGTATTGGATCCATGACCCAGCCTGGAATGCTGCCAATTAATTCATGATGCATTACTATGTAGTAACTGAGTCAAGCCTGACTCTGCCTCTTACTAAAATTTAATTAATCTGCCTCTGTTTCTTGTTTTTTGTTTTTTTTTAGTCAGGTTTCTTCAAGAGTGGCAGCCGAGTAATTTTGGCCACAGAGGATGATTACTGTAAGCTGTGTGATGCCTCATTCAGCTCTCCTGCTGTGGCTCAAGCTCATTACCATGGCAAGAACCATGCCAAGAGGCTGCGACTGGCAGAGGCCCAGCAGAATAATGCATTTATGTAAGTGTTAACTTTTTATTTTTTGTCACTTACTAAATAAGGGTGACATAGTGGTTTTATATTTAATACATTGTTGTGCTCATATACTGTATATCCTCTCATCCATTGCTTAATCCAGATTATAGGTGGCTGTATCCTATCCCACAAGATATCAATTAATGTTGGCCACAGTCTTGAATAAACCACTGCTTATTATGTTTAAAGTTGACAATTAACTTAACTTGCACATTTTTGGGAGGAGAACACATATGCTATGAGATAAACCCATGCAGATATGGATTATATAAGGGGGCAGCAATGCTAACTACTGCACAATCACAGTTTGATTTCTGTAAATGTTCAGTCTTATTGCTGTTTTATAGTTTCACTCTCTGTATTTTGAGTCTATTGCCTCAGCTCTCTACCAATCAGGTGAGTAGTGCTCTGTGATAAACTGCTTCTCCATTCTCCTGCCTTGTGTTATTTAGTGCTGGTTAAGTTTTGATGGCCCTTAAAAGTATGTATTAGGCATTAGAATTAGATAGATTTTATTACTGTAGTGATTTTATGAATGTGTGTTGCATTGTCAACTAGCTGTTTTGCCTTGCTTGTCTAGGAATTGTTGTAACATAACTTGCCTCAGTCTTAGTTTTAGTGCTATTGGTTAATTGAGTGTATCTGAAGTACTAGTGTAACTAAGTGATTTTCTGTTTTCAATATATGTATTTTTTTAACCAAGGGCTAATACTATTGGCAGGCAGAAGTTAAGACTTTGGACCTAGGTATTCAAACCTTGAGATTGTGGGTCCAAATCTTGATAGTGACACTGTATGACTATGAGCAAGTCACCTCATCTGCCTGTGCTCCAACTGGACAGACAAAAGAAATGTAACCATTTGTATCTTAAATGTTTTAAGCTGCCTTGGATAAATGCATTAGTTGAATAATAAGTAATACAGTAATAATATTATTAGGTCACTAGAGCTGCTTACTCTTGAACATGCTACACACTATTATCCATAATTAAAACATTATTGCATTAGATCAGTTCCTACTTTTTCTTGCTTTTCCTAGTGACTTGGCTTTTCTTGATGGTCATTACAAAACACAATTTTAGAGGAAAGTGTATACTTTTGAGTTGAATTGGGTAATCATTAGGAATAGATGTTTACAATTTTCATTTGTTTACGTTGTTCACTCGAGTACAGTATGTCTTTTTGAGATTTTCATCAGTTTTATGTAGTCCCCCTTTAAAGTCTACAGATGTAGTACTAGGTTGTTGTACCGTGTTAGACATTTTGCTTGGCTTTTTTCTACAAGTCTACAGATGTAAATGCATGTGCAAGCAGTGCTTGAAGTGGATATGTGTCACACTGTGAAGTACGGAAAGTGTGAAGCAGTACCTTTGAGCTTCTCAACCTAGTTTTTGTTGCTTCCCCATTAGAATTTCAAGTGCTGCAATCTAAGACTGGCAGTGGGATATTGTGTGATTTAAGCAAAGAGCGGGGTGTGTGGTCAGTACTCCTTGTAGTTTTCAGCGCCACAGCTTGAGGGTGGATATTGAAGGACTGGAATAGATAACCAAGATGAGAGATATATATATCCATTCATTATCCAACCTGCTACATCTTTACTACAGGGTCATGGGGGTCTGCTGGAGCCAATTCCAGCCAACACAGGACGTAAGGCAGGAAACAAACCCCGGGCAGGGCGCCAGCCCACCGCAGTATATATTGTGGCGTGCGGCCGGGTCCCACGCCTGGCTGGGACACCCCTTCTACACATGTTCTAGGGGAGCAATTATGGACTGCTCAATACCTCCCCTGGGACGCTTGGCGGCAGCTTTCCTGGCTGAGGATGGTGCTTCAGTTTCCCGCAGGGCTCCATGGGAGATGGAGTTCTCCACAGCCCTGTTGGGATCTGGGGTGGCCGCCAGGGGGTTGTGCATGGGTCCCTGAGCTGGCCTGAACAACTCTACAGCCCGCCCAGAAGTGCAATCAGAATCAGGTGATCAAGCACCTGGAACACTTCCGGGTGGGCTATAAAAAGGGCCGGCAACCACCACTCAGGGTCAGAATTGGGAGGAAGAGGACGAGGTTGCCAAGGAGGAGTGGTTGTGCCAAACGGGAGTGTTGTGATTATTTGAGTTAAGTGCTTTTGGGACTGTGTTGTGCCTGTGGGGATTATGGGGAAGACATGCCCCACAGATGAAGATAATAAAAGTCTTGTTGGATTTTACACATGCCTCTGTGTGAGTCTGTGCCGGGTCAGGTGCTATTATCACTATATATATATATATATATATATATATATATATATATATATATATATATATATATATATATATATATATATATATATATATATGTATATATATATATGTATATATATGTATATATATAAACTGCTCAAAAAAATTAAAGGAACACTTTGAAAACACATCAGATCTCAATAGGAAAAAGAAATCGTCCTGGATATCTATACTGATATAGACTGGGTAATGTGTTATGAACGAAAGGATGCCACATCGTTTGACGCCCCAAAAATCAGAGTGAAAAAATTATGTGGCAGGGTAGTACATTTTGCCAAAATTTAATTGCAGCAACTCAAAATTGTACGCAGCACTTTGTATGGCCCCTGTGTTCTTGTATACATGCCTGACAACATCGGTGCATGCTTCTAATGAGATGACAGATGGTGTTGTGGGGGATCTCCTCCCAGATCTGGACCAGGGCATCACTGAGCTCCTGAACAGTCTGAGGTGCAACCTGGTGGCATTGGATGGACCAAAACATAATGTCCCAGAGGTGTTCTATTGGATTTAGGTCAGGAAAGTGTGGTGGCCAGTCAATGGAATCAATTCCTTCATCCTCCAGGAACTGCCTGCATACTCTCACCACATGAGGCCAGGAATTGTCGTGCACCAGGAGCCACTGTACCAGCATAGGGTCTGACAATGGGTCCAAGGATTTCATCCTGATACCTAATGGCAGCCAAGGTGCCTTTGTCAAGCCTGTAGCGGTCTTTTTGACCCTCCATGGATATGCCTCCCCAGACAATCATTAACCCACCACCAAACTGCTCATGCTGAATGATGTTACAGGCAGCATAATGTTCTCCATGGCTTCTCCAGACCCTTTCACTTATGTCACGTGCTCAGGGTGAACCTGCTCTCATCTGTAAAAAGCACAGGGCACCAGTGGTGCATCTACCAATTCTGGTATTCTATGGCGAATGCCAATCGAGCTGCATGCTGCTGGGCATTGAGCTCAGGGCCCATTAGAGGACATGGGGCCCTTGGGTCACCCTCATGAAGTCTTTCTTGTTGTTTGGTCAGAGACATTCACACCAGTGGCCTGCTGGAGGTCATTTTGTAGGGCTCTGGCAGTGCTCATCCTGTTCCTCCTTGCCCAAAGGAGCAGATACTGGTCCTGCTGATGGGTTATGGACCTTCTATGGCCCTCTCCAGCTCTCCTAGAGTAACTGCTTGTCTCCTAGAATCTCCTCCATGCCCTTGAGACTGTGCAGGGAGACACAGCAAACCTTCTGGCAATGACACGTATTGATGTGCCATCCTGGAGAAGTTGGACTACCTGTGCAACCTCTGTAGGGTCCAGGTATCGCCTCATGCTACCAGTAGTGACACTGACTGTAGCCAAATGCAAAACTAGTGAAGAAACAGTCAGAAAAGATGAGGAGGGAAAAATGTCAGTGGCCTCCACCTGTTAAACAATTCCTGTTTTGGGGGTCATCTCATTGTTGCCCCTCTAGTGCATCTGTTGTTAATTTCATTAACACCACAGCAGCTGAAACTGATTAACAACCCCCTCTGCTACTTAACTGACCAGATTAATATCCTATAAATTTCATTGACTTTATGCTATACTCTTAAAAAGTGTTCCTTTAATTCTTTTGAGCAGTATATATATGTATATATATAGTATACAGTAATCCCTCGCTATATCGCGCTTCGACTTTCGCGGCTTCACTCTATCGTGGATTTTAAATGTAAGCACATCTAAATATATATCACAGATTTTTCGCTTGTTCGCGGATTTCTGTGGACAATGGGTCTTTTAATTTATGCTACACGCTTCCTGAGTTTGTTTGCCCTGTTGATTTCATACAAGGGACGCTATTGGCGGATGGCTTAGAAGCTACCCAATCAGAGCATGTATTACATATTAACTAAAACTCATCAATGCTATAAGATATGCATCCCGCGCGGAGCTTGATTGTTTGCTTGTCTCTGCCTCTCTCTCACCGTCTCTGACATTCTCTGCGCCTGACGGAGGGGCTGTGAGCAGAGGTGCTGTTTGCACAGAAGCTGTTTGCCTAGTGGATACGGACGCACCTCTAAGAAATACCGGCTGCTTTATCGTGGTGCTTCCAAAAACACACTTATTGATTTTTTGATTGTTTGCTTTAATCTCGCGCTCTTTCTCTTTCTCTCTGACGTTCTCTGCGCCTGACGGAGGAGATGTGAGCAGAGGGGCTGTTTGCACTGAGGATGTTTGCTTAGAAGATACTGACGCTCCTCTAAAAAATTCCGTGGCAAACTTAAAAGCACAAGTATTGATTTTTTGATTGTTTGCTTTTCTTTGCGAGCGCTCTTTCTCTCTCTCTCTGAAATTCTCTGCTCCCGAAGAGAAGATCTATTTACAATCTTTTAATTGTGAGAAAGAACTGTCATCTCTGTCTTGTCATGGAGCACAGTTTAAACTTTTGATTAAAGGGTGTTATTTCATGTCTAGAGGGCTCTAATAATGTTAACAGTGTGGGAGAGTTTATAAGGGCTTAAAATATATAAAAATAACTACACAAACATATGGTTTCTACTTCGCGGATTTTCATCTATCGCGGGGGTTCTGGAACGCAACCCCCGCGATCGAGGAGGGATTACTGTATACTGTATATAAACAAATACTAGAAAATATATATTACATAGTCTACATATATAAAAGCCAAATACCACTGACTCACTCATCACAAAATCTCCAAAACCATGAGGACTTGGGTTTTGAAATTTGGAATGTAGGTTACCCTTGGCCCATAGGTGCTTGCTAAGAAACAGTTTTAAAAATTTCATGGTCTAAGTGTGAAATTTCTTATAGGTTTTCAGACCCGTTTGTATGTCTGTCCGCTTTTCACGAGAAAACTACTTAACGGATTTAGATCGGGTTTTTTTCTTTAATTTGCTTGAACATTTTGTTGATTTTGTGACTTTCTCATCGTGCTAAGTATCATAGTTCACTTGCGGTACCGATTTAGGGGGAAGAGTGACGTCAGGAGTAGAAAGCTGTCCTGTTTCACTAATACGCAGGCGAAGCCGCGGGAGATGGCTAGTTGCATATATGTTGCATTTTATTTATTTCTGTTTTTTATTGTATATTTTGTCATGGTTTCATGCAAGCAAGACCACCAGGTTGTCATTGTTTCTGGGATAGCTTTCATGTCTCCATAATTCTGTTACAGACTTAAAGGATTCAGAAAATGGATGAATTGGGCAGGTTTTAAAATGCATTCATGTAATTTCCACATTGTGAGAATACAACATTTAAAGAGGCATACAATTTACTTGCAGTATTTATTTTTAACATTATTGCAAAGTTCGATTTTGTTTTCGAAAGTGTTTTAAATGAACAGCATAATTCTGTAAATTTGTGAACTTCTTTGCATTGATCTCATTAATTTATCCAGGATTTTCTTCTTTCAGAATTACAAAACATTTTTTATTCATATGAAGTCTTCATGCTTTATTGTGTATATCACAGCAGATCTAAGAATTAAGGCACTTGGGAACAGGGTGCCAATCTTTATAGTTAAAGAAGACCATTTTGAAAAACGCATAACGATGAGATATTGGGAAAATATCTTCTTGTTAGTAAAATGTTTACAATTTGTAATGATGGAATTACTTCTGTGTTTTAGAGACACATCAGAAACCAACCAAAGGTGGACAAGAAAAGAGGGCAGTGAGCTTAAAGTCATGAAAGCCCGTAGGAATATGCATGTTCCTCAAAACATTCCAGGTAGGAGTATTAAAATATTTATGTCTAGTGAAAATACTTCTGTCAGATCCAAAGTGGGAGTTTTAAATAACTTTCCTTATAGAAGTGCTTTACACCAGGCGTCCTTAAATTTGATCTTTTTTGTATTTAGAGTTGTTAATCTTTTTATGTATTGAATTCATGTTTTTTTCATTCATGATGACACTGCTGTTGTGGGCTGCATCAGGAGTGGGCAGGAGGAAGAGTACAGAAAGCTAATCAAAGACTTTGTTAAATGATGCGACTCAAACCACTTACATCGTAACACCAGCAAAACCAAGGAGCTGGTGGTGGATTTTAGGAGGCCCAGGCCCCTCATGGACCCTGGGATAATCAGAGGTGACTGTGTGCAGAGGGTGCAGACCTATAAATATTTGGAAGTGCAGCTGGATGACAAATTGGACTGGACTGCCAATACTGATGCTCTATGTAAGAAAGGTCAGAGCCGACTATACTTTCTGAGAAGGTTGGCATCCTTCAACATCTGCAATAAGATGCTGCAGATGTTCTACCAGACAGTTGTGGCGAGTGCCATCTTCTACGCGGTGGTGTGCTGGGGAGGCAGCATAAAGATGAAAGACGACTCACGCTTGGACAAACTTGTTAAGAAGGCAGGCTCTATTGTAGGAGTAAAGTTGGACAGTTTAACATCTGTGGCAGAGTGACGGGCACTAAGCAAACTCCTGTCAATCATGAAGAATCCACTGCATCCACTGAACAGTGTCATCTCCAGGCAGAGGAGTAGCTTCTGTGACAGACTTTTGTCACTGTCCTGCTCCACTGACAAACTGAGGAGATTGTTTCTCCCCCACACTATGCAACTCTTCGATTCCACCTGGGGGAGTAAATGCTAACATTACTCAAAGTTATTGTCTGCTTTTTTATTTTTTTTCATTTTTCATTTTAATTACAATTTAATTTAATATTTTTTTTTTGTATCATTATACTGCTGCTGGATTATGTGAATTTCCCCTTGGGATTAATAAAGTATCTATCTATCTATCTATCTATCTATCTATCTATCTATCTATCTATCTATCTATCTATCTATCTATCTATCTATCTATCTATCTAGCTAGCTAGCTAGCTAGCTAGCTAGCTATCTAGCTAGCTATCTAGCTATCTAGCTATCTATTAGAAATGTTAAGATTTTGCCTTTAGCTTGTTACCATATATCTTTAAATGGATTTAAACTAAATTGAAGAGCTGCTGCTGTCCATGCAGACGCTAGTACCAACCAGCCTCAACTGCCTCTCAGGCAAGCTTCAAACTCGAGAAATGTCAAACGGTGTGAGTAAAAGATCCAATGGCTGCCTGTGTCTATAATATCTAAGAATATAAGTATATGTTAAATGGGATGAATGAAATATTCCCAAATTCAGCTGGTAGCACTGCGCTCACCGCTGGCTAATGAGCCCTGTTATGCCGTATCAGGAGAACTGCTCTTCCAAAAATGAAACAGGCGAAAGGGCAAATATTCAAAGCATGGATTAAAGCTACAAGCTTGTCTGGAGATTGAAAAGGCACAGATCTAGAGCAAGGATAAAAGTAAGGTGGAAAGGAATTCAGACCTGGCCTGACTATATAGAATGAGAAATGTTCTTCATATAAGTTGTTTGAATTTTTATACCTCATAGCACGGTATGGCATGTTCAGGTGCTGTGATATTTTGGGTGCTGTGGAAAAACGGCTTACACGTATTATTTCAGACACTGTTTTAATGCTTGACTGGGATCATCAGACTGAATGGAAAAAGCAGGAGGGAACTGGAGATTTTTGTGAATGCAATGGTGTAAAAGGGAGCACAATACAATTTAATCTAAAATGTGTGATCAAGACATTGAATTACAAATTGAATATGTCCATGTCACTATCCAGGAAAATAAGTTACATCATTCTGGCTGACTCAGCAACAGAAATTATTCAGTTTGTACCAATATCTTATCGGTAAAACATTCTAAATGCAGGTGACTTCAAACAAGTCAGGCATGTTCCATTTGTGGACACTACAAGTTGGACCTGCTGTATCCATATATCGTGACTTTAAATATAAACTTGTAGATCAATTTTAGTAGGTTTGGCCTCATCTTACTTCCACCTACAGGCTTGTTATTGACAGCAGAATCTCGCTGTGATCCAAGCCAGATGATTTTACATTTTTATGTGTGTTTGGGGGGGTTGTTGTTTGTTTTTAACTATTTATATATCTATTTATTTATTGAGGTGTTTCTGTAAAATGTTAATTTACCCTGGAGACAATCCGAACTACAGGGTCACGGGGGGTCTGCTGGAGCCAATCCCAGCCAACACAGGGCGCAAGACAGGAAACAAACCCCTCACCGCAGGGCGTACACACACACACACACACCCCCACACTAGTGACAATTTAGAATCGCCAATGCACCTAACCTGCATGTCTTTAGATTGTGGGAGGAAACCAGAGCACCCGGAGGAAACCCACGCAGACACGGGGAGAACGGGGATCTATCTATCTATCTATCTATCTATCTATCTATCTATCTATCTATCTATCTATCTATCTATCTATCTAGATAGATAACAGTGAGGTTAAAATGGCAAATTAAGCAACATTTCACCATCGAACATGATCGCATTTACAGCCGTATATGTTCTTCATGAAGCAACAGCTAAAATATTTGGAAAGAAATGCTTCAGGCTAAAAATAATTTGGATAGTATTCTCAAAAAAGAATAATAAGAATGAAATCACTGACTAGCCACAGAATTCAATAGCAAGTTTTGTTATAAGCAAATAACGAAGAAGTTCGGTTGGAACAAAAATATGGAGGCACGGTGGTCTCCTGGACCAAACCTAATGGATAAATTCACTTTTTTCACATTGATACTTAGGAACCATTTAACCCCATTTTAAAATGTTATTTTTTATTTATAAAATATGCTTCACTTTAGAATGCAATTTTGTATGGCAGATTAATAAATACCATGATTGTGAAGAAATAATTTTGACTTGAAAAATACCAAACTGATCTTCTATGTGCCCCTTCTTCGTGCCCTGATTTTCTTTAGCAAAGTACGTCATTGACAAATGTTTAGAAATACAGTAGCCACCTTGTGTGTAATTACCAGTATCACTTTAGTTTTTCTATTCTTAGGTGTTTGCAACAGATCTTTGCTGCATCTCTTGCTATTGTGAGTCCATATTTACTCTAGTTCATCTTGGTCTATGACTTTTGATGACCTGGGTCCAAGGATGAAATGCCAGGTGTAGGCAAAACAAGCATCATACTTAGTTACGTAGGCATCTTCATCCAAAGTGACTTACATGACAAAACATGGGGAAAAACATAACCTGTAGGTACTGTTTCAGAGTAAGAAATTTAATAATAAGACAGTCTTTACGAACACATCATTAAATGTTAATTTTTTTGTTAACAGAACATTAATTTGTTAAAGTTGGAAAGCCAGGGACAGAAGGGACAGAAATATTGTTCAGACAAGAGGACAGAGTTGCTGCCTCTCATGGTGGCAACCCAAGGACTTAATGGTGGACATCAGACATGAGGGGAACTGTCAGACTGAAGAAGGTGGACTTTGGGGAAATGATGTATATGGAACTTCCTGACTTGATTGAGAGGTGCTGGCAAAACTAAGAGGACTGCAGCAAAAGTGGTTGGGCAAGCAAAAAACTTGAGCATGGGCGGAGTTTGTGGAGGCCACTGAGACAGATGATCTTATAGGATTGAGGCCATTCTGGCAAACTGTTCAATGCCTTAGAAGGGTGTGACCTTGCCCAAACTGTTCAAGGCAGGGATGGAGAGATGCTGATATCTTCTGGGGAATTCATCAAGATGTAGAAGGGAAACTTTCAGAAACTCCCCAACCCAGTGGACTCTGAAGTTGTTTTTAATTTTCATGAACAGCATATCAAGGCGCAGCCGAGAATGCCTAGTTGGGTAGGCTAGGGATTAAAATAATTACTTTATATAGATGATGTTTTCCACTTTGTTTTATCTGATTTCTGCTGATTGTGATTTGGCAGGGGTGTGGATCAGCACCTTCAAGTGAATGGATTACTTTCTGCATGTGAAAGGGGGAAAGCTGCCCTTAGTGGAGGAATTCAAGTATCTCGGGATCTTGTTCACAAGTGATGGAAGAAGGGAATGTGAGATATCGAAAAGCGGACTGGAGTGGCTGCATGTGCAGGCGCTGTACCGGTCTGTGTTGGTGAAACAGGATCTGAGTCTAAGGACAAAACTCTTGGTTTAATGCTTGATCTACATCCTTGTCCTCAATTATGATGAGCTGTGGGTAATGACCGAAAGAATGAGCTCAAGAGTACAAGTGACTGAAATTAGCTTTCTTCATAGAGCTGCTAAACTGACATTCTATGAATCAATCCTCAGAGTAGAGTTGCTGCTCCTCCGGATCAAGAGGATCTTGTTGAGGTGGTTATGGCATGTCAAAAGGATGTAAACTGAGCGACTTCCCCTGAAGCTGCTCCAGGCATGTCCCATTGGGCATAACCTTGCAACAAACCCAGGACATGCTTATTTTATCTCTTGGCTGGTTTGAAATGCCTGGGAATTCTCCAGGAAGAGCTGTAATCTGTAGTCTGGGAAGTCTGGGCTGCCTGGTCTCCTGCCACTGCTACCCTCACCAAGAAAAGTGGTTTAAAATGATGAGCTAAGATGCTATGGATTCTTTTTTTGCGTATTTCTTTTATTGCATTGTTCTTAGGGGATAGGTGAGTAAGAATTTCATGGTACTGCATACACATGACAAAAAATTTAAACCTCAACTTGGAAAGCAATGCTTTAAAATCTTCACACAGAGACCCTTACTTGTGTAGTCTGATGCAGCTAAAGCTTGCCTCACTTGTGATATTGTTTACATCAAACTAAGTTGCCAAATTGGGCAAATTCACTGTGAAAGTTCAAATATATTCATTGCTAATAATGCAGCTCTAGTGATAACAGCCTGGTGCTAGTGCTTACCAGATTCAGTGTAAAATGAGAATTCTGGTCTAGATCTGACATTTCTATTAATCACATAACCTTTAGTTAATATAACACCTTAAAAAGCAAATAGCAATAGAAAATGCTTTTGAAGCAAATAAGAATACAATACAAAAGTAACAAAAGATAGCAGAGTACATGACAAGAACAGTCAAATACAATATGCAGCATAACATTTGATAGTAGACAAGTATATAGGTGTCAGACACAGGAAGTACTGTGACTGAATTATTAAAGAGTGGACAAAGCTGCAGGTATTAGCATTACATGAATAACTGAGTAAGTGAAACCACAAAGTTAGAGAAATATTCCATTAACTGTGCTGGAGATGCCTAAGCAGTGCTGGAGCTCTTTGACTAAAAGCATGTCGCAGCTTACTGTGGCAGCTGGCTGGCCTCTGTGCGTAGTTGTTCCTAAAAGTAAATAGTTTCCAATGTAACATCACTTTCACCTTCCTGATGACATATGCAGCACTTCTTTTAGTGTAACCAAACACCACAGTTCATTTGTCTGTCTTCCCAAGGGTTCCTCCAACTGCCTGCTAGGGTCCTTTTTTCTACACGTGCATTAGCCAAGATTTTTATAGGCTTAGCAAAAGAACAGTTAATGCAAAATCCTGTCAAGGTGTTTCTCAGAAAGTTGAGATTAAACATTTACCCATTTTTCATTTATTTGCTGTTCATTGCTTCAAGTAAATAAAAGTGCTTTGAGTCAAAGCACTGAATCATCTGATCTAGTCATAGTTTTTCAATAGTATAAGGTACTTAATCTGGAATTACAGAATGGCAAATTTTGTACTTTAAAATCTGAAAGCAAAACACCTTGACTGTATGGCTGTGCTGTCTACTTATATACTGTCCTTCCTTTAAATTATGATTTACTTGATGATGATGGTAGTGCTTTTATCATACATCCTGTCATGATTATTTTTTCAGAAATCAATAGTTCAAAGATGCAGTTGTTGAAGTTCAACTTTATTATCAGTGTATATAGTACTAGCAAAAGGTTGTGTTTACAGTGATGGGTCCTATATAAAATACTAGCAAAATACCAGCGTTTCGCAGCGGAGAAGTAGTGTGTTAAATAAGTTATGAAAAAAAAAAGGAAACATTTTAAAAATAATGTAACATGATTGTCTATGTAAATTGTTTTGTCACTGTTATGACTGTTGCTGTCATCAAGGATTTGATTATCATTATTTCTTTCAATCAGGGTCGCATTTGGAGGACGTGTTGTGTTCAAGTTACATTCCGTGTTTGTCAACCTTTGTAAAGGTAACAGGTTTCATTCATCGAAGTGTTCACTACCCAAATCGCTACTCATGAATCTAAGATGGTTAACAGGCATTCCCGGAATTAAGTTGTGGAATTGCCTGCGAGTATTTATCAACAGCGTCTCTATGAACTTGTGGATTTGCCTGCGAGTATTTAGTGACAGCATGTCTATTAACTTGTGGATTTTTCTGCGAGTATTTGGCAGCAGCGTCACAAAGTTGTTTTCGTCTAGCTGCATCAGAAAATGTTCCACAACGTCTGACACGCCTCCTTTTTACTGTTTTCTCACAGCTTGGATTGCTGCTGTCATAATCGGTTTGAGTTTCATGGTTTGTTTCAATTACGTTAGTATTTGCAGGACTTGTGTTGAAGTGACATTCGGCATCTGTCAAGCGTTGTAAGCATAAAACCGGCTTCATCGAAAACTTCGCATCCAGCTTTTGAGAGTTGAAACATTCATAAACATGAAAATCCACTGCTCAAATCGTCACCTGTGAATCTACGATGTTTAAGAGCCATTGGCAGTTCTCCAAAGGTGTAAAATATTTGGCCATTTCAGTAGACTTGAAAGTGACAACTGAACAATTCACTGGCAGCCATAAACTCACATGTAGAAGCATAGGTGAAGGGCTTAAGCATTTCACTCTTATAGTGCCCCTGTGTAATATAATTATCTCCTGTACCGTCATAAGTCCACACCTTGAACCTGTCCCAGTCATCTATACTAATAAAAGGCAAAGCCCTCACTCACTCACTCACTCACTCACTCACTCACTGACTCACTCACTCACTGACTCACTCACTCACTGACTCATCACTAATTCTCCAACTTCCCGTGTGGGTGGAAGGCTGAAATTTGGCAGGTTCATTCCTTACAGCTTCCTTACAAAAGTTGGGCAGGTTTTATATCGAAATTCTACGCGTAATGGTCATAACTGGAAGCAGTTTTTCTCCATTTACTGTAATGGAGATGAGCTTCAACGCCGTGGGGGCGGAGTTTCGTGTGACATCATCACGCCTCCCACGTAATCACGCAGTACATAGAAAACCAGGAAGACCTCAAAAAAGCGCTCAAGAAAACATGCATTATATAATTGAGAAGGCAGCGAAACAATAAGAAGCAAGCGAGTGACATATACAACCATATTCATGAGTTCTGCTACTTCGGAAACAAAGCACGATGTAAACCTACACTTTAAATTAAGTTCATAGACAGGCTGCCACTGGCGTTTGTAATTTAGTGCCTGCCCATATAAGGCCGTCCGTCAGCGGCAATCCAATAGCAAACTGCACGGGTAAATATTCACGGGTGAAGGACTGTGCTTATGGAGAGGAAGATGAGATGGTCAGGGTGGTGTTTGACACAAACTCAGCGAAACTGCGAGAGAAAGTTTTAAGTGCCAGGACTAAGGTAACATTAAATACAGCCACGGACATAGCACGAGATGGCACCAGCACAGCTGGGAACCTTCGATGCATGTACACCGAGTGGCTCACGTGAACTGACGCAGTGCACAGATAAAAGGCAACAGTTCCAAAGAGCTGAACAAAACCGAATTACACAATTGAAAAGGCAGCAAAAAATATGAAGCGTCTGATAAGCATATTCATAAATCCAGCTACTGCGGAAACAAAGCACACGGTGGAAAAAGTCAATGTCCCGCTAAAGGAAGACAGTGTAAAAAAAACCCGTGCATGCAGTGTGTCAGGTCTCAGATAAAGAAGAAGACGAGCTGTTTATTGATGCAGTAAGAAACGAATCGATGAATGAAACCTGTCATCTTTACAACGATTGACAAACACGGAATGTAACTTGAACACAACACATCCTACAAATATGAACCTGATTGAAAGAAATAATGATAATCAAATCCTTGATGACAGCAACACTCAGTAACACTCACAAAACAAATACTGTATATTGACAGTCATGTTACGTTATTTTAAAATGTTCCCTTTTCTTTTCTACCTTTTTAACACACTACTTCTCGCTGCGATACGCGGGTATATATATATATGTATATATATATATATCCCGCTCTACATACTCGAATAATGGATACTTTATTCGCCATCAATGATTGTTTTGGTAAAGCCATACTCAGTGTATTCATTAGATGAACGGTAAAAAAGTAAGAGCGAGGGAGGATGACTCATTGAGGCATGCAGGCTGTAGTCGTGTCAACTCTATCTGAATTGCGCGATCACATTTGAAAAATATATCTTTTCAAGTTCTATTTAGTCCATATGTGTCAAACTCAAGGGCAGGGCCACATCCGCCCGGCGTGTAATTATATCCGCCGAGATCATTTTATATACTGTATTATTGTTATTAATGGCCCGGGTATATGAAGCGCTGGTAACAAAATAAACTACAGATCCCATAATGCAGCGCTTCAGCTGCCTTGCCGTTTAACACTTACCGCGTTAATCAAGTCTACCTTATGATGCTGCAAGTTATTGCGGCTAGAGTTATTGCGCACTGAGTTTGCACGGCGCTTTGGTGACTTTGAAGAACAAAAAAAGTCCGTCTACATGCGGCTCGAACCTTGTGCATGTTTGGTAGCACATATCTGTGTGAGAAGCTCTTCTCAGTGATAAAGACTAACAAAACAGCACGCAGGAGTCGCCTCACTGATGAGCACCTGCAATCCATCCTGAGAATCTCCACAACACAGAACCTCACACCAAACAGAAACGAACTTGTGGCCAAAAAAAGATGCCAGGCGTCCAGCTCTAAAATGACATATGAGCAAAGACAACTGAATGATTTGATTTGTTATTGCACGTAAGAGCGGGAGTCAACCGTTTTAACAAACAGCGTATTGCACTGATACGAAATAGCTGTGTTTGTATATATGTAGATATGTATGTATATGTATATATATGTTTATATATGTGTGTGTGTATGTATGTATGTATATATATATATATGTATTTGTGTGTATATATGTGTGTGTATGTATGTACTGTATGTGTGTGTATATATATGTGTGTATATATGTAGATATATATGTATGTATATATGTGTATATGTATAGATATGTATATATATATATGTTTATGTGTGTGTGTGTAAATATATATATATATATATATATATATATATATATAAAAAAATGACAACAACACTCATCACTCACAACAGTGACAAAACAATTACATTGACAATCAGGTTACGTTATTTTCAAAATGTTTCCTTTTCTTTTCATTGCTTCTTTAACACGCTACTTCTCCGCTGCGAAGCGCGGGTATTTTGCTAGTTCAATACATAAGACACAATGTACCTCCGGATATCAAGATTGAGCCTGACATGGCCGTGCAATATGTAACACAGAGAATGTAAAAGGCGGGTGGCATCTCCGGGCATGGAAACCACTCGGTAAGTGACAGTTCTTTGATTGATGGTGATCACCTCGATAGACATCTCACTACCCAAATCACTACTCGTGAATCGAATTCCCGGTATTAACTTGTGGATTTGCCTGCGAATATTTAGCGGCAGCCTGTCTATGAACTTGTGGAATTGCCTGTGAGTATTTAGCGACAGCTTGTCTATATTTACTTGTGGATTTTTCTGCAAGTATTTAGCCACAGCGTTTCTATGAACTTGTGGATTTGCCTGTGAGTATTTAGCGACAGTTTGTCTATTAACTTGTGGATTTTTCTGCGAGTATTTGGCGGCAGCGTCACGAAATTGTTTCCGTCTAGCTGCATCAGAAAATGTACCATGACGTCTGACACGCCTCCTTTTTACTGTTTCTCACAGCTTGGATTGCTGCTGTCATAATCGGGTTATTTCAATTATGTTAGTATTTGCAGGACTTGTGTTGAAGTTACATTCGGCATCTGTCAAGCGTTGTAAGCATACAACCGGCTTCATCGATAACTTTGCATTGTGATAAAAGAACAATAAAACAACGGAGAAGCCGTGGATTAAATAAAAAGGCTGCAGTTATCAGCAGGGAGACGTGAATACCGTGGCGAAGCAAAGAAAGGAATGAAGAGACCGGAGTGATGGACGGCCTTATATGGGCAGGCAGTCAATTACATGGGAGGCATTGGGATGGGGGACGCAATATAGGCAGGCAGCCAACCAAGTGGGAGGCGTGGTGATGGGGGACGTAACACCGCCTCACACGGCGACCGAGCTGCAGGCTATGGACGTATATATGTACGTAAGTAGGATTCAATTATGACCGTTACACGTTACACGTAGAAATGAAACCTGCTTAACTTTTGTAAGTAACCTGTAAGGAATGAGCCTGCCAATTTTCAGCCTTCTACCTACACGGGAAGTTGGAGAATTAGTGATGAGTGAGTGAGTGAGTCAGTCAGTTAGTGAGGGCTTTGCCTTTTATTAGTATAGATATAGTTTATAGAATGAAAATTGTAATTGCTTGTGTCCTCAGAACAGTGACATTAATGCAATACCAACAAAGAAAAAATGTATGCTTCATAGGGGGATTGGTGTGTTTCTGATAACGTACAGTGTTTGGTTTAGTTCAAACATGCATTTTAGTCTGCTTGCCTCAATTTTTGTCTCTTCAGCCAACAGAATCATGTTCCATGTGTCTTTAGGGTCTCCCATATACCTTCTAACAAACTCTAGCCAAGATGTCATGTTTGTTTTTGTATGGTGGTCTTTTCTTTCATTCTCCCATAAAGCTCTGACTGGTGGATATGCCCGAGCAACAGTTCTTATATGCACAGCCTTTCCAATCTTAGTCACTATAACTTGTAACTCCTTCATCATAGGTCTCTTGGTGGACTTCCTTATTAGTCTTCTTATTGCAGGATCACTCAGTTTTTAAGGATGGCCTGTTCTAGTAGTTTCACAGCTGCACCATACTCTAAGGTTTAATGATTGATTTAACTTGACTTCAAGAGATATTCAGTGACTTAGATATTTTCTTGTCTCTGACCTCTGGCTTTTCAATCACCTTTTCACAGAGTTGTTTGTAGTGTTCTTTTGTATTTTTTGTGTAGTTTATTCCATGATACTGGCTAACCACAAATTGAGCCTAACAGATCAGATGCTTTTATACTCCAATTAACCGAAACACCACCCAAGTGATTTCCATTTAACTAACTGTGTGACTTTTAAAACCATGTGGCTGCACCAGTGATGATTTACGTTTGCCATGAATTCTTATGCAATCTATTATTTTGTTATATATTTGTAATTGATTTAGATCACTTTTTAGAGGTCTGTTTTCACTTTGACATGAAAGAATCTTTCTCTGTTGGTCACTGTAAAAAAAAAGAAAAAGAATAACAAATGAATCGAGGGGTATTCAATGTTGTATAACAATAAAATATCCTTGGAGGTGGTACTTTCTGAAGATATTTTATATATCGCCCCCATTACCCCAACACAGACAGGCAGGACACACAGGTTTTGCCACATAACACACTGTTTATTGCCTGTCACAGTACAAAATAAAGCACAGAGCACATTCCCTTGTTTGCCGCCAATCCTTGTGCCTCCATTCCTTCTCAGGCTTTGTCCTCTTCCTCCCAACTCTGGCCATTGAGTGGTGGTGACTGACTCCTTTTATAGTGCACCTGGATGGACTCCAGGTACCCAATGAGCTTCTTCTGGCAGGGTTGAGCTTCCATGCTCATGATCCTTGGCCCTGCTGGAAACCAAGGGGGCTGCCCTCTGTCAGTCCTGGGGAGAAATGGTCTTGAAAATACTCTTTCCCCCAGTCCTTCCATACTCAGGGCATCCAGACCTGGTAAGGGCTCCAGCCATCCGCCACAATATATATATCAAACCCATGCTGAAGAAGTCATCTGTCTTTTGTCTCAATGACTATTGCACTCATACCTTTCATTATGAACTTGTTCGAGGGGCTAGTGTTGGGACACTTGAAAGCTGGAATTCCCATATCAAATGACCCTCTCCAGCTTGCCTGTCACCTGGACCATTTCACTGAAAATGCCATATCATCTACTCTTCATCAGGCCCTGTTCCATCTGGACAAAGGAGACATTTGTGCTAGAATGCTGTAAATGGACTTCAGTTCAGCATTCAAGACCATCACCCCTCAGAAGCTCCTAAGTATATTGAGTCTGCTAGGCTGCATCATTTCCCTATGCAACTGGACTTCCTGACAGAGAGACACCAGACAGTCTGCATCAGAACCAGCACCATCACACTATGCAGCGGTGCCCCCCAGATCTAGGTACTCTGCCCACTTCTGTTCATTCTGCAAACTCATGAATGTAAGGCTGCATATAGTACTAACGCCATCATTAAGTTTATTGTTGACACAATGGTAGTAGGTATCATCAACAATCGGGATGAGTTAGTTTTCAGAATAGGGATACAGGTTTAGATGGACTAGTGCAAGTGTAACAATCTGTCTCTTAACATGGACATTTGAAAATGTATAGTATAGTTCTTCACTTGTCTTGCACTTGTCCTGTGTTTATGTGTATGTTGCACCTTGAACCTGAAGAACGTTATTTTGTACCACTGCAATATTATGTATGGATGGTATGACAATAAAGCCACTCTACTTGACTTGACCTATGCTAAAATCATTTAAATACATGTTTGCCTCATCAAGTAACAATCAATAACCCAGAATGAGAAATCGAAAACAATGTTTTAGAAATTTTTGCAAGTTTCTTAAAAATAAAAAAAATAAAATACTACATTGAAACATATATTCAGACAATTTACTCATCAATTACTAGAAGCAATTATGGCTTGATGTCTTTTTGGGTATGATGTGACAAGCTTCACACACATGGATTTGGAGATTTTCTTAAATTTTTCACTGCATATCCTCTCAAACTGTCTGGTATGATGGGGATTGTTGGTTGACAGCTATTTTTGAGATCTCTTCAGAAATGTTCGATTGGGTTCAAGTCTAGGTTCTGGCTGGGCCACTCAAGAACATTTACAGTTGATCCTAAGTCACTCATGTATTGTCTTTGCTTTGTGCTTAAGGCAATACCCTTGCTGCAAGGTGAACCTTTGGCCCTTGAGTTACAAGGTCCAGAACTCTCTGGAGCAGTTATTCATTAATGATATTGTTGCTCTTTTCAGCTTTCCCTCAACCAAGACTAATTTCCCATTCTCTGATGCTGAAAAACAATCCATAGCATTATGCTGCCACCAGCTTGTTTCACGAGAGGAATGGTATTTTCCAGGTGATGAGTAATGCTTGGTTTCCTCCAGATATGACACAGAATTTAAATGAAACATTTCAGTCTTGGTTTAATCAGATTAAAGAATCTGAGAGTCTTTTAGGTGCCTTTTTGCACCTAAAACATGCATTCCAAACATGCTTTCATGTATTTTGTGGCCACTCTTCCAACAAGCCCAGAGTGGTAGGGTGTTGCAGTGGTGGCTGTCCTTCTGGAAGTTTTTCCCAATCTTCATACAGGTTGTCTGAAGCTAAGCCGGATCTTGGTCATCTCTCTTACCAGGTCTCTTCTCCCACAATTTCTAATTTTGGCTAGGTGAGGTGCCCTAGGAAGAGTCATGGTTGCTCCAAACCTATTACATTAAGGCCACTGTGCTTTTGGGATCCTTTTATGATGCAGATTCCTTTAATGCCTTCCCCAGATCTGTGCTCCGACACAATCTTATCCCTAAGTCCTTGAGGTAATTCCTTTGATGTAATGAATATGATTTTTACTCTGATACACATTGTCAGCTGTTGAACCTTATATAGACAGATGTGTACATTTGCTAATCATGTGTAATCAATTGAATTGATTACAGGTGAACTCTAAACAAAGCGTAGAAACATCTCATCGATGATCATTAGAATGGGATGCACCTGAGCTAAACTTCAGGTGTCATAATAAGGGGTCTGAATACTTTTGTCAATGTGATGTTTTAGATTTTTACTTTTGTTAAATTTGCAAAAAGTTCGAAAATCCTGATTTTGCTTTGTCTTCTTGGGTACTGAGTGTTGTTTGATAAAGGGGAAAATACTGGATTAATTTAAAAGATTTTAGCATAAAGCTGCAACATAACAAAATGTGAGAAGAGTGAAGGGGTCTGATTACTTTCGGAAGGCACTATACATATATACTGTATATATATTTTTTTCTCTTTTTATGTTACAGTATTTCATATTGTAACTGGTTTTTCAGTAGCCTTATGATATATAAACTGCCCTAGAGTCTGTTGGTACGAATGCTAATGGTGCTTTACCATTTGCCAGAAGGAACGAGTGAGAAAAGTGAATGGGCAAGATAGTTTAGGTCTTTAATAACCAGTTTGCTTTCTAAGGCAGTGCATGTTATGTATGTTAGCACTTCTACACTACAGCTCTGTGGTTCTGGATTTACCCCCCTTGCCCGGACACTACCTGTTGGAGTTTGCATGTTCTTCTTGTGCCTGTATAGGTTTTTCTTTGCGTCCTCTTTTTTCCCCCAAGTTGATTAGACATGTTATGTACTGGCTGTCCATCTGGGGTTGCTTCCTGCCTTGGGTTTGACGTTCCCTTGACTCTTAACTGATAAAGGATAAGAAGAATATGAATAAACATGCTTTAAGCAGTCTTACATAGGAAGTGTAACTGAGCAGCTATGGCATTAGACAATGTTCAAAACACTGATCTGGTCCCATCAATGATTCTCAATTGGCCACTTAATATTATTTATTAGCAAATATGTGAAACAATGATACCTGTAAAGCAATATGAAGGTATTCACACACAGTACCACTGTATATAACATAACATTTATTTTTGGATCATGAAACAGTTAAAAGCTGTGATTTTAATAATTTTTTCCATTTTTCTCTTAATTTTTTTGCTCAGGTCCGTATTACAATCCTCGACCACGTCAGCGAATCCCTCGCGACTTGGCAATGTGCGTAACTCCCAGTGGCCAGTTCTACTGCTCAATGTGCAACTCTGGGGCCAGTGAAGAAACAGAGTTCCGGCTTCACCTGGAGAGCAAGCAGCACAAGAGCAAAGTGTCAGAGCAGCGCTACCGCAGTGAAATGGAGAACCTTGGGTATGCATAGACATTAGAACTCCTTTGGTTTTAGTGTCCTGATGCTAGCAGAAACAGTTGTGGAGTAAAATCTTTAGTGGTCAGGCAACTGCTTAGATAAGACACTCATTTTATTCTAAAACAGTAGGGGCTTCAGTGTTTAGTTTGTTACTTTCTTTCAGGTAGTCCTAAGACGTCTCATACTTATTTAATTTACAGTATGTAAGGTAAGATTTCAATTAAATGTTTAGTATTCTGTGGGCATGAATCAGCTCAATGACCAACTATTTCTACTTAATTAATAATAACAATGCAAAGTATAATTCATGTGTATTACAGATGCAGCAGACTTGGCCACTGTTTTCTGCCATGTCTGCCAGGTTTGGCAAAAATTAGGGTGACATGGGTGATCTAGTTTTGCAGGTTTTCTTATTTTTTTGTTTCAGTAGTAGTCCCAGTACTGTTATCATTATTTTTCATTCTAACTGATCTCATAAACAGACATAACACTCTTAACCTTTAAGAACATGACTTATTGTAGGATCTGGACTTTTTTATAACAATTATGAAACAGCAAGTATTATCACAAATTGCCATGTTTTAAATACGGAAGAACAGTAGAAAGGAGAAAAGTGTCAACAAAGCTTATCATTTTGAGTTGGAAAATGTTCAGAAAGAGTAAAACTTAAGGTGTGAACATGAGATCTGAGCCCAGATTGCCCCTACCATCTAAATGTGTTTGAGTTAACTTGAAGAATAATATTAGTTACCCAAAACATTAATAATGCTGATGACAATGTGCATCTTTAGGATTTCTCCAAACAGTGTTGGGATAGCAAAGTTGAACTTGAACTTGAATGCTTCCTGGATGTACATATGTGTGTGTCTAAATCAATGAGTTCCATGATGGAATGATGTCTGTCTTTCTAGGTCAGGTAAACACAATGGGCCTAAGGGTTTAGATCATGGGTAGAAAGTCCCAGTAGTGATTAACTAGCAGGACTTGTTTCAGTCTTCATTCTGGGCTGTATTTTTTCCTTCTGCAGCTTTTATAACTCTCTTTCTCTGCTCTACTATTTTGTGCTCCACCCACACCAACCCAGCCATGAATCTAGTATTACATTTGACAAGTGTGCCTTGGGGATAAGAAAACAAAGTGTTTCAGAGAAATGATTGTAATTACATAATGACATGGCAGTCATTGTTCGGTGATATAAGAAATTCGTTAGAGTGAAAGCCAGCATCAGTGTTCACTATGTGGCCATGTTGCTTTGAATCAGGCATTGTAAGTGTGTTGGTGTACTGTAGTTCAGGACTTTTTTTTTGGAGATTTGTTAGGCATTCTGTCAAATTTATATGCTGATTAGCTTCATCTCCCAATCACAATAACCCAAAAAGCATTTTTTATTTTAACATTTTCATATTTTTAGTGAGTTAAATGTTAAAACTTGAAACTTGTTTAAGGAGCAAGGTATCATTGATATTAAGCACTTTGAGGAAAAGCTCTTTCCAAACCATAATGGGAAATAAGCCAAAGTTGTGTAAAATTACCTTGATTAAAATAACTGTGCTAAATTTTACATTTGAAACTTTCTTTATACACCATTGTAATCACTGACACTAAAGAACGTGCTTTAATGTTTAATATTTGCTTTCATTTTTTACTGCTATGAATGTTTTAATTATAATTTAGTATTTATATAATTGCCATCTTGCTTTGTTTATTAGTTCATTTTTAATACCAGTTAGGGTGCCTTCTGTGTGAAGTTTGCATGTTTTCCATGTGTTTATATGGGCTTGTTAGGTTGTTAGGAAAAGTGCTATCTGTACTGTAAACTGCTTTGGTGTGGGTGATAACTGTAATAATACTGTATGTGCTCTGTGATAGGATGCTATCCAATCCCGGGCTGGTTCTTTATTGCAGCCAAGTTAGGTTCTGGTGAACTGCATGCCTATATCGGATATGAGGGTCTGGAAAAACATTGTATATGTTACAGCTTTGTATTAGTTAATCTTAAGGCTGCCTAGTAATCTTTCTTTCTTTAGACCAGGGGTCTCCAACTTCAGTCCTGGGGCCTCATGTATAAACGGTGCGTACGCACAGAAATGTTGCGTAAGAACTTTTCCACGTTCAAATCACGATGTATAGAAACTTGTCGTACGCAAGTTCTCCACTCGGTTTTACAGACTGGCGGCACCCAGCGTCAAAGCAATGCTACTGTTCCTGTGTGGTTACACCTTATTTTCCTGACACGGCTTTATAAATACACGGAAACTAACCGCATATTGTTTATTAGTGTAATGCATCTGATTGTAATTAACTTGTAACAATATAATGGTCCAGGGAATAGCCATAGTATTCCAAATACCATAACTGCTTCAGCGTTGTTACTCTCACTGCACCTTCTTCTTCTTCTTCTTTCAGCTCCTCCCGTTAGGAGTTGCCACAGCGGATCATCTTTTTCCATATTACTCTCACTGCACCACTAGGAGTATTTATATCACTGTATCTGAGTGTGAATCACAGCAGCAGTTGATCGGAAAGAGAATTATCGGGATACAGCTTCAAGCACACTCTGCCTCAGCCACAGCAAAACGTTTCAAAGCCTTTCCTGTACGGACGCGTATTTACATATGATGATGATATAATTTTTAAGGTGAAATGCAGCAAAATATGTTTATAATATTATACAGATAAAACTTTAACTTCGTTTAAATAATTTATATTCTTCACTGGGAATGTCGTGAAGGATAGAATAATTAAACATGTACTACGAAGATATTTCAGTGTTCCTTAAACGTTTTGAAGACTCTGCGCTCTAAGCTTACAGATGGCTTAACTTCTATTACAGAGCTGATTGTGTGGTGATTGGGTATTTGGGGAAAGAAAAGCAAGGACTGCAGTGGCGGCTTCACCAATATATATTGAATATAAAACAGAAAGGGAAAATAACAACACAGCTAAAAACGCAGAGACAAATTTCGGCAAAAGTTAAATGCCTGTGTCATGAACACGAGGCGGCTATGCAGGGTCTGCAACGGACGTGGCCATCCACCGTGCATAAGCTACCTTACTGACATTGGCGGGTGAAGAAGCCACCGATTCTTCCTCTGCCCAGTACCACCACAAGCCTAGAGCCGCCCCTGAGTACTGATGCAATAAATTATTTCATCGAAGGTCGCACGCAATCACTGCGCTGTGAAAGCCATGTTTAATAATGTGCTTTAACTCCTATCATCATAAAAATGATATCACGTATACATCTCAGTATTTTAGTTATTCAGAGAGCTGTAATATCACGAATGTAATGGATTCTGTGTCCAGTTGGAGGAAGAGAGCCGGTTTAAGAAGCAAGTAGTGATTCACACACATAGAGCAAATAGAAGATCAAATACAAAACAAAGCATTTAACGTGCTACTTTAATTACGATGTAATTTTGAGAAACTGGTTAATTAAACAATTTTAAGATGAAGTTGATGATGTTCTACTTTAATGACAAAATAAACTACATGATTAAAGTGAAAATGTCGAGATTGAAGTTGACATTTCGTGCTTTTTCCCCACTGTGTGCCTTTTTTTCTCTGTACCCTAATAAACTTTCATATGACACTCAGACAGTGGGCTACAACTCTGCTTTTCACGGCGACTTTGATATGTGACTTCTTTTTTATTTCCGGCACTGTGCGATTTTGTGAACGTGAGCTTTCAAGTTTCTTCAACACGCTATGTCACTCGATCAACTTCATTTTATTGATTATACCACGGTTTATTTGAACAAATAGTATGTTTTTCCTTTGCCTCCACTTGGTATTCGCTGAAATTCTTATATTTTCCCCCGTGCTT
Organism: Polypterus senegalus; assembly: GCF_016835505.1. Classification (NCBI taxonomy): domain Eukaryota; kingdom Metazoa; phylum Chordata; class Cladistia; order Polypteriformes; family Polypteridae; genus Polypterus; species Polypterus senegalus. The sequence continues at coordinate 134,843,153 of NC_053154.1, forward strand.
TTCCCATTGTCTTTTCACAGAAGGCTGAGCTTAAGGGCGATTTATATTGATTTGCATATTTAAAGAATCGTAATTCTGGGAGGAGTAAGGGCGTTACATAAAGCGCGTGCACAAGCGTTACTTTTCACGCTGATTGGGATTTATGTAGCGGAAGAACGTGGAAGTTGAAGTACGCACAGATTCCTGCATCTGGATTTTTCTGTGCGTAAGCACATTTCGGCTTTTGTGCTTACGCCATGTTATAGTGCGAGTTCTACTCACAACTTTATACATGAGGCCCCTGGAGAGCTACTGTGGCTGCAAGTTTTCATTCTAACTCTTTTCTTAATTAGTGACCAGTTTTTGTTGCTAATTAACTATTTACCTTTATTTTAATTGACTTTTCTTGAGACTCTGACCACTGCATTGATTCTTTTTTCCTTAAACGGCACCTAAACATAAATTTGATGTGAAGTGAGCCAACAGATGACCAACTAAGCTGGGGCCTCAAACTCCAACCTTCATTCAGTTTCCTAACTTGAAGCCAATTCTCGCTGCTAATTAAACCCGTTATTTAATTCCATGGTGTTCATTCTGCCATGGCAGACATTTCTAAAACTATAGATTTTCTTTTTTAAGAGCGCTGTCAAAATGTTTTGTGGAGCTGATCAGATCAACCTTACTGAGGCCTTCACCTTTCTTTATTTTCAGTTATTGTGTGATGGACGCAGGTTGTTGTTTATGTGTTGGTTCATTTTGTGTCTTAATATTGTTTGGTTGCTAATTAAGGAAAAAAGAAATAATTAAGGGGCCTGAGTCTTAAGTTGTGCATCAATTAAAATTAAGGCAAAGAATTAATTAGCAGCAAAATCTGGTCACTAATTAAGAAAAGGTTTAGAATGAAAACCTGCAGCCACAGTAGCCCTCCAGGACTGGAGTTGGAGACCCCTGCTTTAGACAGAAAAACTATGCCATCAGCTATCACTGTCACAGTTTATTTATTTTTTTTATTGTTAGAGCCTGGCAGCTCAGCTCAGCCCATGCAGGGTACTTTAGGTGCAGGACTTTATTACAGTCTCTCTGTTAATCAAATAGATAAATATATAAGTTGTTGAATAATTTGACTTCTTGTTTTCTCAGCCTCTAATTTCAGAATAAACTCACAGGCTAGATTTTTCTAATACATTTATTATAACTGAGTTTGATTCAAGAATTTTAGTTCATAGAATTATATCATGTTCCTTTGATGTGTCTCTTATTCATCCTGCCTAAACTATTTTAAAGTGGAGCTATTCGCTTTCAACAAACAGATATGTTGTCATGGGCCACATATTTATTCTGTCTTGCTCCTGACTGTCTACAGATTAGAAAAAAGAATAACAGCAAACTACTGATTAACCTGTTGGAGAATTAACCCACCTGTATCGACTAGCCTCATGGCTACAATAATGTACATTGATTGAAACACTGTTTGTGTGGCAATCTCTCCCTATATCTTTTTTTTTTCTTGTTATTCTGATTTTTTTCCACCCACATCCCAGAGATGTGCTCATTGCATTAATTGGCATCTCTAAACTGTTCTGGTGTACTGTATACCCATGTGTATGTCCTGTGATGGATTGGTGCTCTGTCCAAGACTGGCTCATACCTTGCATCTGTTACTACTAGGATAGGCTGTGGCCTTCATGACCATGAAATGAATTAAGTGACTTTGATCATAGATGGTTAATACACAGCTTAAATTACATCTGATTTTGTAAACTGAGTGCAGAAAGTGGAAAACAAGATGTCAGTCAAACATCTTGTGATTGGTAACAGGAACGATCATCTGAATAACTGACTAAGCCTGCAGCTGTGGTGATCCTCCAAGGACTGAGCTAAGAAACCCTTATGTAAAGTGCTAAGTTTGTGACTGGCTTGTTTTATTTATTTTTTTAATCTTGCTTTGTCATCATGAAAGCCACATTTTAAAATCTTTGTCCGAAGTATAAAATGAATCGACAACATGATGGCACAGTGATTAGCATTGTCTCTTCATAGTACCTGGACCTCAGTTCAGTTCCCAGTTTGGGACAATTCCTTTGTAGCTGTATGTTATCCTTATGTTTGCTAGAGTTGGAGTTTCCTTGTTCCATTCAGTTTAGGATTAATGGAGAGTGTAAATGGCCAGTGTGATTGAATATGTGTGTGTTGTGCCCTGTTGAGACCTGGCATTTAATCTGCAGTTCATTCCTTTCTTGTGCCCAGTGCTGCTGGGGTAAGCTCCAGCTTCCCGTGACCCTATACTAAAAAATAAATTAGAAAATGTGAAATGGAGTACTATCAATACCTTTGTGTGTGTCTTTATGACTCGGCAATCTTTAAACACTGGGTCAATGTCAGTGTCTTTGGAAGAAAATGCATCAATCTGCACTAATGTACTTTAGTTTTGTATATGAAATATATTTACTTGAATGCTTGGCAATATACTGGTAAAAATATTGTTTCTTATTTGTTTTATTTATTTTTTTCATGTAAGGCATGAATTCAGCGTAGTCAAGATAAGGGTTTGAATTTGTTTAACTTATCTGTGTTTTTATGTATCTATTGAGATTACTTATTTTTTGACTTGGACTACTGAAATTAAAAAAAACACCACAAATAAAACAAAAACTTGATTATTTGACAAAGGACGGTGACACACAAAGTTACTGGCAGATATTTAGAATGTGTATATGATATGCATGTTTTTTTTTCTTGACAGCACTCTTATTTAAAACATGATTGTAGATAATTTTACTAATTGTTATTTTTTTCTTGAAAACTATTTGTACTAAAATAAGAGACTACAGAATGAGAAAGCAGTTAATAATGTATCTTTGCTGGGAAGTCATCCAAATTTAATTTTTTCCCTACTTAATATAAAAATAGCCCAGAAGTAGAGAAGGATTTTACTATTCCTGAGGGCAAGACAACAGCAGCAAAGGATTGGCTTTCTTCAGCCAAGTGTTTTGTGTGCATCCTGCTTTCCTAAGGCAAATATGATTTTTCCTTAATTACATTATTTTTTGTATACAGCTGCTCTTTTGATATGTAATTCTCTTCAAAAATGTATGCAGGTACAATATCTGCTGCTGTGTTTTATTGAGCAGCTTCCACAATAGTATTACTAATTGCTGTTACTGGGTGGTGCTGGGGAGCTTTCAAATGCATGGCAATCAGTGATTCTGTCTCTTTCCGTCTGTCTTAATTTTGAAAGATATGGGAAGAAAATGATCAACAGAAAACTGCTAATTCAGCTTTTCCTGGCTGGAAACCAGCATTGACTTTACTGCACAGATGCGGCCCTGTGCGGGCGGAAGTTGCTGTTTCAGTCCTTACTTGATATGTGATCCTCCAGCATAAATTACTTTAATAGTTGTGGGTTAAGGGTTTACCTGTATCCATTTAACATTTTTTAGAAGCTTTATTTATTTGTTACTTCTGATTTATTATTATGATGTTACACATGGCATTGCCAAAGCATTGTTCCTTCATTTGCCATAATATGGTTATGAAGTGCTCTTTGTGAAATGTGCAATATAAACTAATCATTGCTTTGGTAAGACAATCTAAATTTAATCACGATAAAATCTGACTCATTGAATAACAGCCCTAATTAAAACGGTAAATAATAGAGATTACTCAATGGCCAGAAAGCAGTGGGTGCTGCGTGTAATGTCATATCCATGTGGGTTGCTGTTGTACAAGACTGCTTGCAAAGAAAAAGCCTATAATGATGACCATTGCAGGTGCTTTATACATACTGTGCAAAACAGTAATAAAACATATTTATTAAAAGCACATTTATTAAAAGCACTGTAATTAATCACTCATAATTGCATAGTGATTATATTGTAATTGAACTTATAAGATTGTGATATGAAATGCAGTGCCTTAGCATTTAGGCCACAGTGCCTGTATTGAGTCGAAGACTGCAGTGGACATTTGTATAAAACGTGCCAGCAACAAAGGAAAATATTCTGAATTATAATACTAAGCATAAAGCTCAACGTGAGTTGTCATTTGTTCATATATCAGCTAAAATATTTCATTACGCAGTGGAAATATAAACACATTGATGGGCAATGCTAAATTGCCTTTTTGTGATGTCTTTTGATGACTTCCAGTACTGCCATCTTTCACATAAACTTAGACAGTATTGAAGTTTTGAAGAAACATATTAAAACATTTTTGAAGTTAAATTATAAAACAATTTTTAAGGACCAGGATGCTGAACATAAAGAAGTACCATGGTGTTTTATGATTGTCTGTAAATAAATTAATAAATTGTAAATTGTCAGTTTAATTCATTTTAATTAATACTTCTTAGCAATTCTGCAAGTAACATTCAATTGCTTGTGAGAGAATGAGTCTGATTGGAGAATTCTGGCTGTTATTTACAGGGTCTATCCCTGTGCCTTATTTATTGTAATAGCAAAACACTGAGTGACAGCGAACTGCAGCTGTTTAAAGTAGAAGGTTTGATTTGAGAGGAGAGGAATACATGGTATAAATACAGATTCTCCTTTGTCACTTAATGTTAAAATCATGGTCTTGAATTACTGTACATTCAATGCAGAGCTTTCACTACCAATTGTGTCCTATTACACTGTTCCTGAGGGCTTTGAAAGGCTACTTGAGACTTCAACGTTTAATGTAATTAGATGTTCAGGTACTGATGTTTGGTCACAAGCAAATTAACATGATAGATCAAACTGTAGAAGCAGCATCAAGAAGCTACACAGTATAGTTGAACAATCCCTGAGTTATCCTCCAGTGTTCACGAAAATATGTGCAGACATTTTTGTGTGATGCTGGAACATAATACATACATACATACATAGATATCAAAAGATATAAATATATATATATATATATACTAGGGGGCTTTGCCCTCTGCTCGCTTTGCTCGCCAACCCCCGGCCCAGCTCTCTTTGCGGTTCTGCCAATGGCCTATGGGGATGCAGATGTACAATTTAAACAGATTTTAATTTTTATTTGAAGTGTTACATTTGCATCAACATGACGTATAATTGCCCTCGATTGAATTTTTTTTCTTTCTGTCTATTAAATAAAACAAATGCTTGGCTCTTAGATTTGTTAATTGTCTTTGAAAAGGCTATTCTAACGGGAAACTCTTAACGTTTTAATACGAATGGCATATCAAGATCTCCTTTGTTGTCTAATGGTATCTGAGGAAGATGTACTACATTACCTTTCTTGGATACATCCTTCTTTCTACAGTAATTTGTGCTGTGGAAGACCGGAGGGTATTAATGGTTGTAGATATTCTTTGTGATATTGTAAGTTGTTGTTTTATCTTCTGCACAATCACCACCAACTGTTTCAGCATAGTGTATTGATATGCATGTAATGATTTTGCCAGGTTACCAATCAACATTTTTGATTTAAATTCGTTAGACTTCCTTGTTTCTAGGTGCTAGGATTGCCCGTGTACTCATTTTTCTGTTGATAACCCTTTGTGATGAAATTCTTCAATAAGATTTGGACATAATATGTCTTCTTTAATTGGGAACTTAAAGTGAGGAAAACGTTAAAATTTATAAGAGCTGAGAGTGCAGGAAGTGTGTCTGACAAAGGCATTCACAAGACGGAGAGGTGAGAGTACTGTGGTCTTTTTTGAAAATGGTTGATAGAAGGGCATGACTTGAAAGAATTTCATAGTGATATTCTCATCTCATGGGACTTGAAAAAATCTTTTCCAAAAAGTCTTGTCTCCTAAAAAGTCTCATTGTGTTGAAAGATTTATATAATAGAACAGGGGGCTTCTCCCTCTGCTCTCTTCGCTCGCCAGCCCCCCCTGCATGCATTAAACGCCAGCCACTTCTCGTCTCTGTCACTCACATATTTCACTTTCACTAAACAAGTGTTTTAATTCTCACGGATATGCCTCTTCATTGGGAAGAAACACTACTGTACTTTTCCCTGATGGCAACTTCAATTAGATGATCTACAAGTCTCCAACTTAAAGTTTAAATCTGATCAATATATTCGATCTCTTTTTGCTGTTCGCTAATGCGATCTTTACTATAATTTTTTTGAGACTTCTGAATTTTAATACTTTCATTATCTCTAACCTGCTCTGCATGTGTATCACGCAACGTTATTTAATTCTTTATCTACTCTTTGTCTTTTATTTCTGGCCCTGGCCTGGTAACGGTCATAACTAAATCCTACTTACGCACATATATACGTCCATAGCCTGCAGCTCGTTTGCCGTGTGAGGCGGAGTTGCGTCCTCCATCAGCACGCCTCCCATGTAATTGAGTGCCTGCCCATATAAGGCCGTCCGTCGCTCCGGTCTCTTGATTCCCTTCTTTGGTTGCCTGCCTGCCTATATTGCATCTTCCATCCCCACGCCTCCCATGTAATTGACTGCCTGCCCATATAAGGCCGTCCTACGCTGCGGTGTCTTCATTTCTTTCCTTGGTTTGCCAGGGAAGCAGCCTTTTTATTTAATCCACGGCTTCTCTGCTGTTTTATTGTTCGTTTATTACGATTATAGTTATTGTGTAGATATTTTAGACCTAGTTTACTGTTCAGGTACCCGTTTCCTTTATTGTTCCAACCGTATCTCCATTAACATGTCTATCAAGGTGATCACCATCGATCAAAGAACTATCACTTATCAAGTGGTTTCCATGCCCGGAGATGCCACCCGCCTTTTACAATCTCTGTGTTACATATTGCACGGCCATGTCAGGCTCAATCTTGATATCCGGAGGTACATTGTGTCTTATGTATTGAATGATTGGGACAGGTTCAAGGTATGGACTGATGATGGTACGGGAGATAATTATATTACACAGGAGCACTATAAGACTGACATGCTTAAGCCCTTCACCTATGGTTCTGCATGTGAGTTGATGGCTGCCGGTGAATTGTTCAGTTGTCGCTTTCAAGTGTAACCGAAAACATATCAGCCTGTTGATTCAGTTGTAGAAGTGGAAGACGCGGTACACTATCTGGTAGAGTTTCTCAACACTCTAAATCCTCCAGGCGCTCCTGAGCATAATCTCATTTTGAAGGTTGGGGCACCAATAATGTTACTGAGAAACTTACAGCCACCAAAACTTTGTAACGGCATGAGACTACAGGTCACGTGTCTGCAAAACAGCCTAATTGAGGCAACTATTTTTACTGGCAGTGGCTCAGGTGAAAGAGTTTTTATTCCTCGCATCCCCGTTATACCATCTAATCTCCCATTTCAATTCAAACGCCTTCAATTTCCAGTAAGGCTCTGCTTCACAATGACAAGTAATAAGTCTCAGGGACAAACCCTACAAAAGGTTGGCATTGACTTGAAACAGAATTGCTTTTCACATGGCCAACTGTATGTTGCATGCTCAAGGGTAAGCTCAGCGCACAGCTTGGTCATATTACAACCGGAGGGCCGAACTGACAACGTGGTATACAAAGAGATCCTTAACAAATAATTATTTGTATATTTTCCCTCAGTTTAAAAATGTTTACTTTTTTTCTTAATAAAAATTTTAAGGCAGTACTTCGCCGCTGCAAAGCGCGGGTGTTTTGCTGGTTATTATATATACACAAAAAATTACATGTAGATTTTGTTCCAGTTGGGTTTGTGCCCAATGCTTTTTGGAATAGGCACATCCATTTTGCAATCCTGAACTAGACAAAGAAGTAGATAAATTAATTAATATTTATTTTATATACATACCTAGACTCATTAGTAGTTCCCACTCTCCTCATATATCACATTTTATTCTCATTTTCAATTCTAAATGGCATTTTGTTCAGTAACATGCTTCCCCAAATAAGGCAATACTATATATATATATATATATATATATACTGTATATATATATATATATATATACAGTGGAACCTCGAGATACGAGTTTAATTCGTTCCAGCACTGAGCTTGTATAGCGAATTTCTCATATCTTCCCCATTGAAAATAATGGAAATCCAGTTAATCCGTTCCGCACCCCCAAAAATATCAACATAAAAATCAATTTTCCTAACAAATAACACTGATAAATAATATATACAAGTGGAACCTCGGTTTGCGAGTAACTTGGTTTACGAGTGTTTTGCAAGTCGAGCTAAATTTTTTAATTAATTTTGACTTGATAAAACGAGCGATGTCTCGCAATACGAGTAGTATGGATACACTTTGTCTGCTGAGCGTCATGTGATCATAACTGAGCTGATGGTTCTTCTCTCTCGTGCGCGTCTCTCTCTCCTTATCTCTCTCGCTCGCCTCTCTCTCTCTCTCCTTATCTCTCTCGCTCGCCTCTCTCTCTCTCTCCTTATCTCGCTCGCTCGCGCCTCTATCTCTCTCCTCTTGAGGGTAGAGAAAAGCCAAGCAAAATGACACCTTTTATTGGTTAACTAAAAAGATTACAATATGCAAGCTTTCGAGGCAACTCAGGCTCCTTCTTCAGGCAAGATGTAATCAAAGCTTGCATATTGTAATCTTTTTAGTTAGACAATAAAAGGTATAATTTTGCTTGGCTTTTTTCTACATTCATAACAGCTAACACGGTACAACACCCTAGTACTCCTCTTGAGGGCAATCGTCTCCTATTCTCCGTCTGCATGTCCGCGATATTTTTGGATGCGCTTATACGTCGAACTGCTACAGCGAAACAATGAAATCACAAGCGCACAAATGCGTAGATCCTCACGCTACGGGAGAACAAGGAACACTGAGTGAGCTGACGGGCTGGCAGCGTCAGCTTGGGTGAATCCCCAAGTCGAGGGGGATCGGGAACGCGTCACACATAACCACAGCCTGGCTCGTGGCTCGTTATGCGAGCCAATGCTCGTATTTAGATCCAAATTTTTCGCTCATACTTTCCTCGTATCTTGAATTTCTTGTATACAGAGCTGTTCGTATCTCGAGGTTCCACTGTATATATATATATATATATATACACTAGCGACGGGCAACAAATTCTACGTTTGTGAAATCCATACTTTCTCTGCAAAGAATTATTTGTTTTTTTAAGTCCTGGAAATGATTTTGTTATCATGGCACTGATTTGTGCTTAAAATAGAACTTTTCGGTCGATGTAATGAAGAGCTTCCTGTTTAAACGGGGCTGCGAGACGTGAACTCAGCTCTTCGGCGTACCTCATTTGATTTTTTCCGGCAAACTAATTTTCAAAACAAACCGTATTTTACGACTTTAATCAGAGTCGGAGTAATAATTATGTTGGCATGGTCATTTTAGATCTAAGATCGGCTAAAATTTAAACAATGACCGTTGCTAATACCCAGCCATCATTACTCAGTTTGCCAATAGATGTCAGAAGGACTGATGCCAAAACCGAACTGCCCAAAGATAGATTTCGACGTAACAAGCAAATGGCTATATGTTCTAAATTACTTACGGTTCCGGAGCTGTTGAAGGGTTTAAGTCAGTCGACTGTGTTAGTCCTGGAAAGTACGCCCCACCAAACCAATGTTCCAAAAACCAATCGAACTTACTGTTATCTGCTTGAACCAACACTGACTCACTATACTCAGCCGTCTAGCGCCGTCACTGAAGCATTTGAACATCCTTAGCCAATCATGCAATACTGCATCCGCGTTTGCCACGTTATGTTCTAACTACAGAGGTAGAGTCTCATTGCATGGTTCTAACTTGTATTGACGCGAACACCATACATACTAATAGCATCAAATTATATATAAGGATATATATATATATATATATATATATATATATATATATATATATATATATATATATATATATATATATAAATATATATATGTGTACAATAGGGATATAATACATTTATGCATTATATATAGATGTTGCTTTGACTTTGATTGTCTGTATATAATAGTCAAAAATAAAATGAATTGTATCTGCTGTGGTTCAAAAATGACAACCATGACAATGGGAAAATGCTCTTAGAATGCTGGTATCATCTTCGTACTTAAAATTTAAAAAAATGAAAATGAATCATACATGCTAAAAAACAGTATGTAGTATTAAAAAGTGTAACAGTCTCATTTGATCACCTAAAAGAGAAGCTAAGTACAAAGCTTTGTATCATGATTGAGCCTACATATGTTAATTGTTCTCATTTGTCCCTACATGGACAACATGCACGAGTGCCTGCTGCTATACTACCTCCTAGTGAGCATCAAAAAGAATAATGTTCAAAAGTACAAAATGTGTGCCCAATAATAGCAAAGAAACAACTAATCTGCAAAATACACAGACAAACACAGAACAAGCATCAATAAATTGCTAAGTAAGTGTGACTTTGCTAGCAGATTCAGATTAGTTGACCAGTTTATGAAGCTTATATATTCCTTCTGCAAGTGACTGCTGCCATAATGTCACCCACCAACACATATGACTACTCCACATTGCAAAGACATAGCCATGTTGAATAAATGAAATCAATTGAAGATCATAAGCCAGGTGAAACAACATGGAAAACAAAGTAGTAAATGAAAAATATATATACAGACTATGCAAAAATACCTTCATCCAGATGATGATGCACCCAACAGTTTAGTGTGTCCATTACAGATAGAGTACAAGACATTTGGAAGAGCAGGGTTAATGTCTACCAGAGGATTCTGAACTCTATTCTAGGGGAATGAATGATGTCATTTGTAGGCTGGAAAATTTGCTGCTCAGCTGTTTTATAACTTTAATATTATTATTTAAATAATTAATTTTCTTTCAATGTTTTGGATGGGCGGCACATTGGGGCAGTGGGTAGCGCTGCTGCCTCGCAGTTAGGAGACCCAGGTTTGCTTCCTGGGTCCTCCCTGCGTGGAGTTTCTTCATCATGTAAAGCACTTTGAGCTGCATATTTTGTATGAAAATGTGCTATATAAATAAATGTTGTTGTTGTTGTTGTATCTGCGTGGGTTTCCTCTGGGTATTCCAGTTTCCTCCCACAGTCCAAAGACATGCAGGTTAGGTGCATTGGCGATTCTAAATTGTCCCTTGTGTGTGCTTTTTGTGTGTGCTTGATGTGTGTGTGTTCCCTGCAGTGGGCTGGCACCCTGCCTGGGGTTTGTTTCTTGCCTTGTGCCCTGTGTTGGCTGGGATTGGCTCCAGCGGACTCCCGTGACTCTGTAGTTAGGATGTAGCGGGTTGGATAATGGATGGATGGATGGATGCTTTGGATAAAAGACATTATTTATTAAAGATTTTATTTCAAATATATTACTTTTAGATTCTGCATTTGTTGATAAAACTGCATATATTAAAATCATATTGATTTAGTTCTTATTAACACCCTGATCAGTTCAATATAATAAATACATACTTTTTCAAACATATTTTATCCAAATCAGTGTCACAGTGGGCTTGAGCTTATGCTGGCAGCATACAGTTGTGAATATTTTTTGGGCAAAAGTACAGAGAGATTGGGAGAAGAGTTCACCCAATGAGACTGGGAAAGAAATTAACCAAGACCCAAGACCCAAGTCCCTGGCACATACACAGTTTTGCTCTAGATGAATAGATGATTCTGTCTGTTAATCAGTTTTTGGGGTCTTCGCATAGAGCAGCGGTCACATCATGCTGGAGAAAACCATCAGAATATCAGTGGAGTATTGGGAGCAGCAGCAGTGATGTGCACTTGCTTCTGACCTTGGTCATGAGTTAGAAGTTTCTGGTCTGTGACAAAAGGTGTTTCAGTCCTTATGTTATCTGCACTTTTGTCTTCAGTAATCCACCACAGATCATTGGTCATATATTTCTTTTAAAATTGTGCTGCTCCTAAACCATGCTTTGTATAGCATGTCACAATATGCTGCAGAGGATTAATGACTGTCAGTTATATAGCTCAATGAACAATCAACTTTCCTTTTTGGGTTATAGAAAAGGTCCTTAATTCTGATCTTGGGAGACCACTGTGGCTGTATATTCTTATGAAAAAACAAATCCCCACTTTTAATTGTGTTTTCAATTTCAATTAAACATTTTGTATGTTTTTGTGGTTAATGTTATTTCTTGTGCTGGCATTATAGCAATTTTACAAGAAATTCCAGTTTTCCTGATTATTGCTTGTTTAACATTTTGCTTTCTCATTTCTTCTGAAATGTCTAGATTATTTAGGCCTTTGCTTGCTATTGATTACACAAGTGTAAGTGACCCTGAAGTAGCAACTTTTCTTCCTTAATTGTCAGGAGGTAGTTACAATTAATGACTGCAGCATCCAATTAAACTTCTTACTTGATTATCGTTCCATTTTCTGCTCTTATTCTGTTGTTGGAAAGAGTCTGTGATGTCTGTTTTGAATTGGCATCATATATTTTACTACAATAATGGTCATTGTTACAATTCAGTACAATTCACTTCTTCTGCTCAATTTGCTCCATTAATTGTACTCAAATAATGGCCTATAACAAAGAGCAGGCACAGGTGTGTGTGACAATGAATACTAAACAGCAACATGTTCTGCTTCATTAGCAATCAAGGACTTACAATAAATGACAGAAGGTATTTTGAAACAAATAAGAGTGCAAAATATAGTCTTACTCGATAAATTCAAATAAGAAATAAACACATCATGGATTGACATGATTTACTCTGGGAATAACATCATGTTGCATTGAAATTGAAGTCAAATAAGAAGAGGAACTGGCTGGAACGAAAGCGACTGTGACCCTTTAGGACCAGTGTTGATTGTGACAATTCAGGGGAAAAAAGTGTTGGGTTAAGGAGAGTAAATTTATTGTATCATGGAAAACAAAGTATTTCAATTGTGATCATGATCTGAAGTTGTGCTGTTTGTGTGTGCACGTGTTGTTTTCTAAGTACACACTTGACTATAAATGAAATAACTAATTCCTAGTATGGCCAGCATTTAACAGAGCAATGGAAGCTCCAAATAGAAAGAAATACGGAGGAGAAAGAGATACAGCTTTACTCTCTTGCTGCTGTCTTTTCAGTATGTTAAGAAGAACATTTTTCAATCTTTTTTAATAATCGCCTTCACTCTGGCAATGGGGTTGCCATACTTTCCTCAACTAAAAGGTATTCATGCTATTTGTGAATAAGTGCCAAGATTTGACTAGCAGTATTATAGGTATTTTTAAAAAAACAAGACCCACCTAAGAACTTCAGAAAAAAAATACATTTAAAGTATTGCTGCTATGATAACTTGTGTTTTTATTTTTTGATGGAATGTGAAGACTTACTGAAATAGTGCCTTTGGAACTGCCAAATCTTATGTAATAGCTGCCTTAGGGACAAGTATTTTCAATCAGTATTTTCCATCCTGATGTCCTTTTATTTTGTTGTTGCTAAACAAAATGTCCTACCAGGAAAGTAATAAAAAAAACCAAGCTTGCAGGATAATACATCAATTGTCCTTATTTTTCTTTACTTGAGGTTCTTTTTACTGTAATCATGCAGGAGACAGAATTAAATTGGGCTGACTTCCCTTACTGACAATGTCTTGAATGTATAATACTCAAAAAGAAAATTGAGCAATTTAAATTGTATGTATGTGTTTCAGAAAATTACTGATATACACGATTCTCAGCACTGTTCTGTTCAAATATATTGAATTAAGACTTTAATAAAAAAAGTTAACTGTTTTCTTATTTATGTGTTAATTGTGTTATTATGGATTTGTTTTATTCACTGTGATAATGAACCACCTTCAGAGATAATGGGAAGACAGGGCCTGCATCCCCCTGTGACACTGAATGTGGAAAGTGGACAAGCCGAGTCACAACGTTTGTGTTTGGCTGAGTTGAATAAGTGAGAAGCACAAATTGAGTGAAGTGATAACCAGGGCTTGGCTGCATGTTGGAGCTTAAATGGAATAACCTGGAGGCAACATCAAGACATTAGGCTGCAGATTGGAAGCATGTGCAGTAAGTTATCTTACGCTCTTTTCATTTTAAGATTAACCACTAGCTTTCTTTATTTTATTTCTCTATGTTCACATCCATACTCTATTGATTTTCATTTTAGAAAGCTGTCCTTAAGTCTAACTCTCTTTTCACTCCATTGGAAATTTTGTTTTACATGTGATGTATGCTTGTTTCACTGCAAAGTATTAGCCCACACATTTCCTAAAATAGTAGTCAATTCAAAACAATGCAAACAAAGGAGGAAACAGTTGGTATTCTTTTATATTTAGACCTAAATCATAAGCTTTGCTGGATTTAAAGTGGTATTGATAACCGTAATTAAGTAAATGCTGCATGTCTGTAAAAGTGAATTGGCAAATAATACAGAAAAGCAGAAAATGTTCCTCATGTTTATTATTTAAATACCAAAAAAAAAAAAATGAAAAAGCTATGCAAAAAAAATCTGAGTTTTTCTTCAGTTTTCACTTCTACTTTGATCGTTGACAAAATTAGATCTTCAAGCCCCCGGAACAATCAAGCAGTTGTGATACCAGGTTATTTGTACAATTTACTACAAACTCAACTGTATTAGGTGCTCTCATCATTGACCATAGTGAGAGATGTGACAGTTTGACCACTTCTAGGTGATGCAGTTTTCTGCTTTGTACTCTTTGTCTCTGTAACAGATTTTGCATATGCTCTACCTGTTCTCTGCCCTTAAATGTTTTCCACTTTTATTTGCTGCTGCCACCCATTTGTCTTGCTGGCCATTACCCTGATGGTGTGTTCACTAACCAAGCTGTTGCCGTGACAACCCTAACGGCTATATAAAGAGTAACTGCTGGGCCTCAGCCAATATTTGCCTCTCTCCATGTTATTCTAAGGCTATCGGGAAATATTTGGATATGGCTGACTTGGTGGATGACTTTTTATGGAGATTAATGGAAGAACTACGTGTCTACGCACAAATACCAGCCTGGTTTTCTGAATTGTTGAGGGGCACATTCTTGCTGAAGAATGGATTATTTTATCAGTTACCTAATGCTTCCATACACTCCTCAAAATAAATGACAGAAAGATAAAAACTACACACATTAACAATCAAATAGCTTACATTTTATTGCTGGTTCAAAATCTTGAAACAAATAAAGCTGCACATCGCCAATGTAGAAACAACAGTCACAGGTCTCAAAGGCATAAATTAGATCATGGGTAAATATCTTGTCTGCTGTTAACTCATTGGCGTCTTCAGCAGTGTACAGACACAACTTGGTCCAGAGATAAGTTCCAGGAGTTAGATATTTTGATGAATATCAGCAAGACAGCATCCATTTTTTGGGAATGGAAGATGAATTGCCCTATTATGCCCATTTTGCTCCTCCTTGTCCCTGTAATTAGAATATTTCTGTGCATGTTTTGCATTTTGTCAATGAGTGTTTAAATTTAAACTTGTCTTACAGCTGAAAATTGATTCACATATACTGTGTAAATATTTCAACTAAAACATTTATTTGTGTTTTTTTGCCTATGCAGTTGCAAGAAAAGTCTGTCAACCCTTTGTAATTACCCGGATTTCTGTATGACCTTCCTGTAAAAATGTAGTCTGATCTTCAGGTAAGTCACAATAATAGACACAATCTGCTTAAACTAACAAGAAACAAATTGCAATTCTTCTTTTCAATACCAAATATATTTTATAAACACTCCCAGTGCAGATTGTTAAAAGTATTGACACCGTTGTACTTAGCAACTGGTAGAACGTCCTCTTAAAGCAGTGAAACCTCCCAAATGTTTCCTGTAACTGCTGATCAGACCTGCATGACAGTAAGTAGGATTTGTGGAATATCCCTCTTTACAAAGCTATTTCAGTTCATTTATATTTCTGGGATTGCTTGTGTAATTGGGCTGATGCCTAGACTCTGACTTGGCCATTCCAGAATCCAAATAATCTTCTGTTTAAGAAATTGTTTTTGATTTACCCCTGTGTTTGGGTTATCATCTTGTTGTATCCCTCAACTTCTATTAATCTTCGATTGATGGTCTGTCTGGTACGATCACATTCTCTTGTAAAAGTTCTTGATACCATTTTGAATTTATTGTTCACCCATCATGGGAGCTGCTTTGCTAATTCTGGGCCGGCTCAGCTAACGATGATGCTCTATTCTAATTACTTCAGAGTTAGGAGGAGGCTTTGATGTTGGTGTGCAATGCTATTTTTTTCCTACACATATTAAACTTTGCCAAACACCACTTCAGTGGTGTTCAGTTGTTGGACTTCTGTGCTGGCCATTGATTGTTCATAACGAACACCATGTTCGAGCATAAGAGTGTCCATAAGTGCACTTCACGCCAGGATACCTGAGGTCACAGATACATGTCATCGGATCTGCGACCTTATGTCTTGGACACTCGGATGAAGAGAGGGGCTGAGCTGTTAACTGATCACGACCTGTTGGTAAGTTGAATCAGATGGCTGGAGAGGCTGCCAGACAGACCAGGCAGACCCAAATGTATAATGAGGGTCTGCTGGGAACGTCTGGCAGAGGAACCAGTCGGAAAGATCTTTAACTGCCACCTCCGACAGAACTTCAACCTCATTGTGAAGGACATTGAGTCAGAATGGGCCATGTTCCGAACCTCCATTGTCGAAGCAGCAGAATGTAACTGTGGCTGCAAGGTTGTCAGTGCCTCTTGTGGCGGCAGTCCACGAACCCGGTGGTGAACACCTAAGTTTCGAGGGACCGTCAAGTTGAAGAAAGAGTCCTATCGGGTCTGGTTGACCAGTGGGACTCCAGAGGCAGCTGAGAGATACCGGCGGGCCAAGCGTGTGGCAGCATCGGCTGTTGCAGAGGCAAAAACTCGGGCATGGGAGGAGTATCAGGAAGCCATGGAAAACGACTGGCAATCCATCAAGTGCCTCAGGAAGGGAAGGCGATGCTCCATCAGCACTGTGTACAGTGGAGATGGGGCCCTGTTGACTTCATCTGCAGACGTTACTGACTGTAATGCGGGCTCTGCAACGGTCCGTCGTGGTGAAGAGAGAGCTGAGCCAAAAGGAGAGGCTGTCGATTTACCAGTCGATCTACGTTCCTAACCTCACCTATGGCCACGAGCTTTGACTAGTGACCGAAAGAGCATGATTGCGGATACAAGCGGCCGAAATGAGTTTTCTCTGCTGGGTGGCTGAACTTTCCCTTAGAGATAGGGTGAGGAGTTCAGTTATCCGGGAGAGACTCGGAGTAGAGTCATTGCTCCTCCGCATTGAGAGGAGTCAGTTGAGGTGGTTCGGGCATCTAGTCAGAATGCCCCCTGGACGCCTCCCTCGGGGGTTGTTCTGGGCATGTCCCACTGGGAGAAGGCCACGGGGCAGACCCAGGACATGCTGGAGGGATTATACATCTCGGCTGGCCTGGGAACGCCTCGGGGTCCCCCCACAGGAGCTGGAGGAGGTGGCCGGGTAGAGGGAGATCTGGGATTCCCTGCTTAGGCTGCTGCCCCTGCGACCCGTGGATAGTGGACAATGGATGGATGGATGGCCAAAGAGTTCAACTTTAGTCAAAGATTTTTACAGTACTTTGTCCCAGAAGCATTGTGAATTTTCCAAGCTTCATACATGCAGCAGTGATTCTTTTAGAGAGCAGAGGTGTCATCCGTGGTGTCCTTCCATGAACAAGTTGTTGTCCAGTGTTTTTCTTATAGTAGACACATGAATAAGGACTTTGTCAAGTTCAACATAGTTCTGAGTGGGCTTTGCTGTTTCTTTGGGTTTTGTTTTCACCTCCTTCGACATTGCAGATTGCAGGCTTTGCAACAGTGCTAAATTTGTATACATTTTGTCTAATTGTGGATTGTCATAGAGGACACAGGTTTGCTGGCATCCAATATGGGATGGATGGTTCCTTACCCGGCCAATAAGCCTTTATAATGAAAGTGTGAAAGGAGACTGCAATTTCAGGGCCACATGTTACCCTAGCACGATAGGTGGCAGCATCCCTCTGGTAGCTCATCCATGTGCACACCTACAGGACTGCATGGGAGTTATAGACTCGATGGGCAGCCCTGCTGGGTTTCTTGGGAGCTATAAGGGGGAGTTGTGCGGATGATTTCTTATATTATTATTGCAGTGTGGTTGCACCAGAAGTACTCCCTGGTCCGAGGGATGCTGCTCTGCCTCACCCTGTCAATTTAGAGATGGGTGTGGAGGAAGAAGAAGGCTCACCTGGGAGTATTCAAGGAAACAGAAGAAAAAAATAATTCTACTCTGTTGTGAATTCGGGAAGAAGAAGTCTTTAAAATAAAAATGTTCACTTGAACCCGAGACCATTGTTGCATAGTTATGTCTGGAGTTTGTTGTTCTGTTACTCTCAATATAGGTCATAGTAAGATTGATGAACACCCAAACTTTTATAAATGCTTTTGTAGCCTTGTCTGTCTTCACACATCTCTACCATCCTTTTTCTAAGGTCTGCTGATTTTTCCTATGATTGGGGTTTGGTTCACATGAATCGATCTTTTCTGAGAAGAGCAGATTCTAATATTTTATATGCAGGGCACTTCCAATCCCATCTTACTGATTAGAATATCTGTCTCTATTAGCTTTTGGAGAAGTCATCAGCCTAGAGTTTCACAGACATTTTCCATCCTGGACCGTGAATGTGATGTATTTCATATTTACAAAAGGAAGTACAATTGCTTGTGCATAACTAGTTTAAGCAGATTGTGTAACTTAGCTGAAGATCAGATCATGTTTTTTATAAGCAATAATGCAGAAATCTAAGTAACTTCAAATGGTTTACAAACTTTTTTGAAAGTGTGATTCTTCATAACCATTTAATGCATAAATTAAGGTGATATTTTGATAATTGATTACATTTACCATGTACTGCACTACCATCCTGCTTGAAGAGACACTCATTTAGTGTCACACTGTGCTTTTTCAAATGGGAAGAACAAGCAGATTCCACATCTAAAAATCCCTGTCTGCCTGTCAAGCGAAGTTCTATCCTGTAATACACCAAATACTGAGGTCTGAGTCCCAGCCTGATCACTGAATTGTATGATTGAATCCCAGCCTGACTACTGTGTGCAGTTTACACATACACCTTGTGTTGGGGTGAGTTTTTCTTCTCCTATTCCAATTTTCCTTCCAAATTCCAACCAACAAGTTAATTTACTTAATGACTCTATGTTGGTCTTGTGTGACCAATATTTTGGACGGGCTGCTAGTCCATTGCACAGCCTTGTCATTAACACTAGAATTACCAGAGCCTACGAAAAAACTCGTAAATCCGTCCCACCTTAAATCGCTTCTTAAAATCGTTCACAGCTCTCCACCAGCGTCTTTTGTCATCTAAATGTGCTGATAAAAATCAGGCTGCAAGCAGCCGGCTATTCCATGCCCCCACCGACTTAGAACATGGACAAACTTCTCCCAGCTCATGCCTTGATTGATTTTCCGGGAGTGAAGTGGAGTTTTAGAGTGGAAATAATAGATTGTTGTTTGGAACACACGCATTTCATGTTTGTTCCGTTTCTACAGTAATCTGTGTAAACACATCGTTAAAACAGAAACATTTTTTATATTCTAGTAGTAGATGACAAAATGTAGGCATAAACTATATAATGTATGAAGCCTGAAGTATCAAAGAAATATTTTCTTAAAAGGTACAAATCTAACAGAACAATTGCGCTTTTATTCAAAAATATAACTGCAGAAACAAAAAGCCGCCTTAACATGCGACATTGACACACATTTATTATGACTGCCTCCGTGGTGTAATAGAATCAGCTGCCGACTGGGAATCAAAAGGTTGCGAGTTTGATCCTGCACCACTCCATTTTGAGAAGTAAACTGCTCTTAGTCTTACTATTTTAGAATAAAAACATACATTTGATTTCAGTGTTTAACAGCCGGTGTAATTTATGATACTTGTAAAGGTTAGCTTTGATTTTTTTTTTTTATTTTAGTTAGTTTAATTATCTCGACCGTGTTCACAAGCCCAAACACACCCCACCCCTGCATCTGATACTGCTGTTTTCACATAGACGCCCTGTAACAGAGGTAAACTCAGCTCCCTTCTACATCGGAGCTACGTACTTTTGTGAAAGTATTTCTTTGATATTTGGACTTCAGGCTTAATACATTATATAGTTTATGCCTACATTTTGTCATCTACTACTAGAATATAAAAAATGTTTCTTTTTTAACAATGTGTTTACACAGATTACTGTAGAAACGGAACAGACATGAAATGCGTGTGTTCCAAACAACAATCTATTATTTCCACTCTAAAACTCCACTTCACTCCCGGAAAATCAATCAAGGCATGAGCTGGGAGAAGTTTGTCCACGTTCTAAGTCGGTGGGGGGATGGAATAGCCGGCTGCTTTGCAGCCTTGATTTTTATCAGCACATTTAGATGACAAAAGACGCTGGTGGAGAGCTGTGAACGATTTTAAGAAGCGATTTAAGGTGGGACGGATTTACGAGTTTTTTCGTAGGCTCTGGTAATTCTAGTGTTAATCAGCTGTGGTATAATGCAAATTTCTTTTCAATCTAAATCTATGAGTAATGAGAAGTTTTAAGACTTATTCAATAGGAAGTTGCAGAAAAGTGTGAGTTGAAATATAGTCAAGAACATCATTAATAAATAGTGGATATAAGGAGCCACCTCATACCTGACTAAGTCAAATGTTTCTCCAGTATGGGTGTCAAAGCAAGCTGCAGAACATGTACAGATAACATAACCAAATACAGTGGAACCATGGTTCATGAATGTCTCGGAACACGTAAAAATCGGTTTACGACCAAAAAGTTCGCCAAACTTTTGCATCTGTTCACGACCACAGATTCGGTATACGAACAAGCCAGTTTCCCTTTTGGTTTGTGCGCACCGATGATTTCCGCATGTGTTCAGTCTCTCCCGGTGCAGCAAGCGAGCAAGAGAGAGCAAAAGAGAGCGCGACACACACACACACACGCACAGGCGCGCGAGAGACACGCACAGGCGCACGAGAGAGACACACACACACAGGTGCGCAAGAGAGAGAGAGAGAGAGAGCAAGCGAGAGCGAGGGCTGGACACATATGGCAGAGAAGGCAGTTAAAGAATGTACCGGGCTTGTTTTTGTTTTCACTTCTGTTCACAGCGATCAGTTTGTAGGGTTCATTGTTGCAATGTTATTTTTCTTGGTGGTTTATTAAATTACGGATTTTTCAAATGTTCATTTTTTTCCCTGTGCTCAAAACTTAGCGAGCGGTTCATAGTGCTATAGCGCAAACTCTTGCAGTGTTAGTTTTCTCTGTTGTTCAAGGTTTTCTCCGTGTTATTCAATGTTTTTACATTTAGTTTACTATTACGCTGTGCATTCTATGGTGTAATTAACTATATTTGTGCTTAAAAACTTAAAAAATATATATATTTACATACAGTTCATATGGTCTGGAACGATTAATTGTATTTACATACAATCCTATGGGTGAAATTACTTTGGTTCACAATCAAATCGGGTTACGACCAGAGTTTTGGAACGAATTATGGTTCCAGAAGTTCCACTGTATTCTCAGAACTGGTTTATCCAGTTTGTGCAGGTACTTGTGCTAACCCAGGCAGCCCGAGTGCAGATAACAACTGAAGACTACACTTGAACCCTGGACACTGCTAATGTGAAGAATGCCACCAAGCTGCTTGTGATTAGAAATACCTTCAAAGATTCCAGTGGTAACATGTTTTTCAGTCAAAGGCTGTGTGCAAGTCATCCTATATTTTAAAATTCTCCAAAATTTAGTTTGTATGGGAGAATGGCAAGAAGAAAGCCACTGCTGAATTAAACATTCTAAACCTTTTTTCTACTAAACGTAAAACATCTTGGCCACCTTTTATTACTGTACACACTGCTTGGAGGTTACCATACCTAGTAATGTTATGGAGTTAGAAGTATTCTGCCTTATTGGAGTATGGAGCTCTGTGTCATAACAGAAAGGAAATGTAATAACCCAAAATGCTGACTGAAGAACTTGATGCCCTCTGTAAGAAAGCTGAACTTTTTATGGAAGTTTACGTTTCATCATGACACAACTTGACACACACAACCACAGCTAAGGCATAATGGCCCAGTCCGAGTACTGACCTAAAATCATCTGTGTATCCATAAGCCTACCTTCACAATTTGACAGAACTTCAACAGTTCCTAGTGGGGAAGTGAATAAACATCACCATGTTTACTTGTGCTGCTTTTGTCCATCCTCAAAGTTATACAAAACTTTCATGCAAAAAACTGTCAACATTTCATGTTTTGTAAAGGATGGAAACAAATATTAAGACTGCCACTCACAATTTTTGAAAAGAATTTGCTTCCTCCGTGTACGGCTTGGCATCACTCTTCCTTTAAGGGAAATGAGGACACACAGTACAAAGAAACCTCCATGCCCAATGTTTTTACCTAAATGTTTGGGCCCCCCCATTCAGCTGCTGAAATAGCAGCATTCAATTTATAACGTCAAGAGAGTGGCACTGCTGCCTTATGACATACCAAAGAACACAAACAACTCGCATGCTGATTAAATTAGAAGAAAAAAGAATATAAACATATACAACCGTACCTGCAGTTGACTACGAATATTTTAATTTTTAGATGAGCGTGGGGTTAATTCAGTATGAGTGAAAGCGAGTGTGTGCAAGAGTGTGCTCATAAAGAAGACAGATGGGTTTAGCTGCTTTACATGTGAGCTGTATGGTGGCACAACTATTAAAAGTTTCTATCTGACAGCTTTAGGAGATCCCAGCCTGATCAGAGACAGTGATCTCTGTAGAGCTGGCTTGTTCTCCCCTGTTTTCTTTGGATACATTGTTTTCTTCTCACATCTCAATGGCATGCACTGTAGGGTGTTCGTCAGCTTTAAATCGGAGTAGAAGTGTCTGTAAGAACTACCAGAATAGATTTGAATACGACTTGATGATCAATTGATGTTCTGACCTAGGAGGATAGTCCAGTGTAATCATTACTGGAATAGGCATTGCACCAAGGATATACTCAGAAATATCCTATATGGTGTCTACAAACTTCACATGTTCATGGGGGCTTCGCTGTACTTATCAAAGGCAGGTTAGTCAATCTGTCCACCTATGATTTTTTTTTTACATGTGTTCGGGGGTTAAGGGGTGGTTGAGCCTGTCTAGACAGAAGCCACCTCATGACTGAGTGCTCCAAATCATCTGTTGCTTTGTTTGTTTGATTTTTTAAAACAATGTCTTCGCTTAATCATTTTCTGAATTATGCAGTACTGCATTTACAACAGCAGAGAGCATCAGAGAGCTTTCATTTTGTTCAAAATTCAGATGTTATCTTTTAGCTTGCTTAATATTTCCTTTGTTTTTCTTCTTCTAATGCACATTTCAAGTGGCTGCTTTTATTTTCTACTTTTTGAACAGTGCTCAGAACATTACACTATCAGCATTTTTTGCATTCATAATCACCTAGGTTTTCAACATTGCTTAACTCTGAATGGAGAGATTTAATGTGGAAGAAAGCATACTCTGCAACTTTTCAGGTGCATTTTCTACATCAGTCTTCATTTTTTGTCTGCCATGTGAAATATTGTTTTTGTTTAATGACAAAAAAAGAGATATGGTCAATCATGCAGTCATGTGATCCCCTCTACACAGGTGCAGATTGTCACATCACCTTAAAGTAGGTAATGAAAGGAGTGACTGTGATCGATTTGGAGGGCTACGCTCGCAATGTTCCACATATAATGTTTCAGCAGCCAATACCTGTAAAATAGCCCTGGTGTCACATGCGTGTTATTCAATACTTGATTAAAATAAACAACAACCAGGAAAACATAACTAAACAGAAGAATAAAAGGGAATGCCACCCCTCAGTATTGCAGCTGTCTTTGGAGGAAGTGAGTATGTTTGGTAATTAGAAGGTTTACATCTTTACTATCTTGAGTAATATAAATATTATTAAGTGTATATTACACATTACTGCGGTTGACTGGCGCCCTGCCCAGGGTTCGTTTCCTGCCTTGCGCCCTGTGTTGGCTGGGATTGGCACCAGCAGACCCCCGTGACCCTGTAGTTCGGATATAGCGGGTTGGATAATGGATGGATGGATGGATGGATATTACACATTAACAAAATACTACTTGCAATCTCAGTGTCTTTCTGAACAGATTGTCTCTGTCAATAAGGTGGTGGGGCTCACCGTCATGTTCACCTCCCAAGTACCACATCGAAGTCCCCCTTCCACTCACCTGGCATCTCTGCACTCTGACCACTTTCTCCAACTGGTAAGCCGGCGGCCAGATGTCCCTTTTGACTCCAGACTCTGTGCTTCATGCTTGAGGCAGCTTTATATTCCCTCCACTGCAGTAATATCTAAACCAAACTCAAGGGCCTGGAAGTTTGGAGACAAAGTGCTTCTCCTGTCTCTCAACACCTGAGCCCAGTGTAATGTTGTGGTTTTAATTTTTTTTTTGCATGCGGCAGAATACAAGCAAGACAAAAGGATCTGCTTAAAAGACAGGCACATCTTGGGTCAGAACAAGGAGAAATGTTGAAAGTTCCAAAACCAACTAACCATGCATCAAAGTTAGAATGCCCAGAAAAAATTACAAAGTAATTTGTTGGATTCTTTAAATCTTTACCTTATTTATAGTATTTTATGCTCTGGATTGAAGCTTATGTATGCCGCCATCTTTTATAGTGGCAGTGAGATTGCATTACAGGTCATGACCTGTCAGTAGCATGTATTGTCAAGTTATTTAGATTTTACTGCATTAATGTCTGCCCAAACTTGAAAAAGGCCTTTAGCTGATCAATGAGGATTCATGGAACAACTTTTCCTTTTGGTTATTTGATGTTGTTTAATAATAAACAGGTTGCAAAAGCACAATAGTAACACCAGGGACAGGATTGAATTAGGAATACATTGATAACCTTAAATAAACAAAGAAAATACGAGAAAACTCATATTTTCATTCATGCTTTAACAATTTGGTATATATAGGCACTCCTTCATTATTTCAGATATGTGCTAGTTACTAAAAATAAACCCGCTTGCACAATATTGTGCATTAACTGAACTTACTTATTCTTTTACATAAACAACAGCCGTCATTAAGTCCGAAACATTTCACATTAAAAAAAGGGAATTTTTTAACATACTAGTGATGTCTCCAAAATCAGCTAACACATTAAGCTTTCTAATTCCTCCATGACGCTTTTTTTTTTCTTTTTTGTTCACAATTTCCTTCTCTGTGCCTTCTTTTAACAACTAAGCGCCTCTCCCGTGCAGCAGTACGCTGACCCTGACTTCCGGAAACAGTCTCTCCCTCTTCACACTCAATCTTTATTTGAACAAACATACACAAGATCGATTTGTCTTTTTTTTTTTTTCTTTTCTCAAGCATATTAAATAACATATTAAATAACGTTTAAGCTCAGCTTAACATACATTACTATAAGCAATATGGCGTTGCTTGTGTAAATCAATCTGTAAAAATAGTGCCCTTGAAAAGAAGCAAAAATGACACCACCAGGGTGATGAAGAACATAAGGGTAAGACTAAAGTTTGTACACCTAGGCATTATGTGTTCATAGTACCAGAGAGAGCATTTGACCAGAAGAGACTGAAATCAAATGTAAAGCACGGTAGTGGAAAAGTTATGGTTTGGGTCTGCTTTTTTGAATCAGGGCCCGGACAACTCACCATCATAGTTTCCATTAATTTTTCATTATACTAGAGGGTTCTTAAGGATAATGTGAAACCACCTCCCAGCAGATTTAAGCTCAACCAAAAGTGAAACTTGCAACATGACAATGGCCTTAAACATATCAGTAAATCCACCAAGAAATGTCTAAAAAGACAGAAATGGAGGGTTAGGAGTGACCAAGTCAAAGCCCGGATCTGAATTCAAATGAGATGTGTGGGGGGATTTGAAATGGGCTGTGCATGTAAGATACCTCTCAGTCATCACACAGCTAAACGAATTCTGTATGGTGGAATGAGAAAAACGTCCTCCGAGATAAAAGCAAAAAACTTGTAGACAGGAAATGCCCACTTGAGGTTGTTTCTGCCAAAGGGGGCAATACCTGCTATAGGAGCCAAGGGTGTGCTTAATTCTTCCCCAGACAAAAATGGCATATCTTTTCATTGAATAAATCATTGCAAAGTCACATTTTTAATGTTTTTTTTCAATGACATCACATTTATCGAAAGATACTTTTTAGATGAAGATCAGATCTTCATATGTCCTCAGATGTTTTAACAAAAAACAAAATGTTGTTTTAGACTTTTTGACATGACGGTAATTATTAAAATGGCTGGTGATTATTGATTTGTTCTTGGATTTTGATTATTAGTTTTGATTAATTATGCATGTGCATATTGTGTTTTTTCAAATGGTATTTCATTTTATTATTATGTCAGCGACATTATCTTATTGATATTTTAGCATGGCTTTTTCATTTCAGGGCCCACCATTTTGCCCTGGATTTTCACTACTCTGTCATATTGTGTACAGCCACAGTGTCATTGCCACCAGGTGATCACTGGTGTTATGACAAGTGACGCTGGTCATGTGATCAATATTTAAGTTGGTGGAGGCTTATACTCTAATTCAGGGGTGGGTGATATCATTCCTGGAGGGCCACAGTGCCTGAAGGTTTTCGTTCCAACCCAATTGCTTAAATATAGACAAATCTTTGCCAGTCTCAGACCTTATTTAATATTATGGCTTGTTAATCTACAATGTTAAGGTCATGGATTTCTTCTTTTACAAGGATATTACCCACATGATTTGAAGCCTAAAATGGATCCTTTTCAGTGTGTCACATTTTTCTCTTAAGTGTTTCATTAAATCAGAACCCACATAGGTGTAAATGGAAACAAGTTAGATGAAGAACTGCTGGCTCCTTTGTAATTAGCAACTTATTGCTTATATAAAGCCATTAAAAACACTGAATGCAGCAGTTTAAGACTGTAAGAAGCAATTCAGGGGGGAAACGTAACAAGCAAGACCAAAAAAATGAAGCATCAAAATGTCTCTTGAGTGTAAGTGCTTTGTCAGCAATAATTGACTTCTCATTAAGAAACTGGGTTGGAACAAATACCTGAAGCCACTGTGGCCCTCCAGGACCGACACTGCCCACCCCTGCTCTATTTCTACATTTAGAGCCGGTCCATGTGACAGAGAAGCAGGTCTCGGACTGATTTCTCACCGATTACAGTTTTCTTGTCACATCCCACAAAGGTATATAAGGTTGGCTAACTGGACATTCTAAAGTGTGCCTTTGTGAATGTGTGAGTGTGCATTGTAATGGACTGGTGCCCCATCCAGGATTGGTTTAGCACCTTGAATTCCATGCTGCTACAGTAGGCGCTCGTCCTTGCAGCCCTAAATTTGGATAACACAGGTTTATAAATGGATGGATGTCTAATCAATAAAAGTAACTATCTGCTGCGCATTATAAATACCGAAGGCGTAATGCAAACATTGATCATTTTCTTGAACTTCCAGGGTAATAAATACCATAAAGTGTAGCCTTGAAGAATGTTTTACTAACAGATGTAGGTTCCTTAAATTAGATTTTATTCATTTTTGGCAAGGATTGTGGAAAACAGAAATATACATACATAATATATATATATATATATTTTTTTTAATATTAAGAGGCGCAGAGCAGCCATGACAACTTTTCTGGAGCTGATATTGTTCTTTATTGTTATTGATCTTTATGTAGAAGGCCCCTTTTTCCACATTGGAACTCGTAAACAAGTTAGAAGATGTGCACATAGCGCAACATTCACATACGTCCAGGGACTGAAACAACAATTTTGAAGTTTTCAGTCTTTGTTTATTTATTTCATCAAAGAGACAAATATCACATTTTCATTTATTAAATATTTTGATAGATAAGTCATATTCAAAAATAACAGTGATTATACAGTGCAATTACATACAGTAGAGTAAATAAAATGTGTCTTGTTAGTAGCATTTTACAATATCATGTATTATAAACCAAACCCAAACGGTCTTGTAGTGGTGGAAATCAAAAAAAATTCCAATTCAGAAATGTAAAAATTGCATTTTTTCTTCTATTGTTAGTCATTGAAGGCCTATGGCTAATTTTATTTTGCATTTCTTGAACATGCATTTTTTTTAAAGAAGCATCTAAAGGCGAGGTAAAATCTGTGTTAAACTGTTGGCTGCAATGGCCCATGACGTATAGCAGGTCATTGTGGCGTTTTGTTGATAACCAAAAATACAGAAATGCAGAGTCATTAAGATCCACAGGTAAAGCAGATGTCATTTTATTTGTTGTGTAATGTAACTGATGCGTTCATGTTTATTCACTGTATGCATGACAACTTAGAGAACAACCATTAGGGAGCTCCTTTCTTCTTCCATTTATCTCTAGTGGAAATGGAAACATTTTTTTTCCTTGCTTGTGTTACCAGCCTCAGGTCTAGGGAAACCTGGGCCAGATACAGTTCACTGTTACTAGAGGGTGTAGCCACAGCGATATGGTGAAAAGCATAAAAGAAACAGGCAGCAGTCCTGAGTCTCGGACCATACTTCTCTGTTCTCCTGTATTCTCATTTTACCAGAAATATATAAATGCTTCAGTTTCTGCATGGATCAACATGACAATCAGTGAAAAAATGGTGCAAACCAATTTCCTCCTCTAGAACAAATAGTGTAAACACATTTACTTTAGTTCAACAATGGTATTGTGGCCAGCTATCAAAAAGTACTTGATTAGAAACCAATGTCCCCAGAACTCATTAATTTTCAAAGCAGACAGTTCTGTATCACCGCATTGTGTGTGGATGAGATACTTAATCAAAGCAGTCTGACTATTTAGTCAGGCAGGTAAATATTTATGTCCTGTAGATAACCATCAACAATAACCTGTAGCAGAATTTTCCAGAAATTCTTCCTTTTCTTTAAAACACTGGTTTATAGCCCATTACACTAAGCAACACACAGAAATGTCATTTTCTTTAGAATACTGAACTCTAGACCATTACACTTGCATTTTTTACATTACCACTTTTGAAGATCATTTTAACTTACCTGGCACAACTTCAAGCAGTAGGAGAACTGAGTTGATGTTATAAAGGTTTGTGCAAGCGCTTCTGGAACTTTAAAGGAATAAAATGGCTTGTATATCTTCTATCTAATTTAATGTTTTATTGTAAGGAAACTATCTGTTAGGATATGTCAAGATTTACCAACCTGTGCACCCAGTCAAAGAACATCTCTGTTTGAACAACCTGCTTATCGATTTAAAGAACCTCTGCCTTTAGTAGTGTCCTGTATGATGGCAATATAATTTAAGTCTTTGATGTAAGTAAACCATTTGTTAGAATGTGTGTTTATCAGCCTGATCATCTAGTCAAAGGACCTCTTTGTTATAAAAAACTCTCTGTTGGAAAAGGGATTATGAGTTTGGCTGAATAGTGCATTAAGACTATTCTGATGAAACTTTAAACTTGAGCCAAGTAGCCAAGTCTCTTCCTTTAAAAAATCTGTAATATAATGTACAGTACAGGATTTCCAGTGAAATGACAGTGTGTTTCCAAGCACACATGTAGCTCCACTTCTTCCATAACTTCTTTTGGGGAATTTATCCCACCAAAAAACAAGTCTAGCACCAATAACGTTAACATTAGCTCAGCTCCCGCCTCAACAATCAACAAACATTGGCAGGCTTATCCTGATGGTGTACACATTGTGGCTGGTGATTTTAGTCAATACTATACTCCTCAAATTTGTGCAATATGTACAGTGTTCCATCAGGGGGAAGAATACATTGGACTGTGTTTATTCGAACCTCAGAGCATGCTTACAGAGCCCTACTTGTCTCTCTTTACTCCACATCCCAGCATACACTCCCCTCCGGAGGAAAATCAAGCCAACTATAAAAACTCTCAAAACCTGGCATGAGGGATCCCTCTCCCAGTTGTAGGACAGTTTTGCATACACAGAATGAACAAATCGACTTGGAGGAGCTTGCAGATGCTGTACTAGGCTATGTTGGTTATAGTGGAAAAATGTAAACAGGCTTACCCCAACCAAAAACCATGGATGGCCAGTGAGTTTCAGTCTTTATTGAGAAACTAAGACATTGCCTTTAGGTTAGGGGATAGGTCCCTGTCGAGTCCAGCAAGTACAAATCTGAGGAGAGATATAAATACTGCCAAGATGGCCTATAAGAGCAAGGTAGAGGCCTATCTGACAGACAACAACCCACAGCAGGTGTTGCAGGGATCACAACAAATCACCAACTACAAAAACAATGCACATGTGCTAAAATGTGCTGATGCCTTATTGGCAGAGGATCTAAATTTTTTCTTTGCCTGCTTTGAGGTAAAGTGGTCTCACACAAACTCTTTGCATCCGTCCACTCCCAGCTCAGATATGCTCACATTTCAGGAACTTCAAGTGATATGGGTGCTCAAGACATTGAATACATGGCATAGTACTTAAAACTTGTGCTGACCAGTAGGCAGGAGTCCCTACTAAGATATTTAATCTGTCACTGACACAAGCCACCATTCCCCTGTGTCTTAAGTCTGCTATTTTCATCCCTGTTCCTAAAAAGCCAGTCATCAATAACCTAAATGACTACAGACCGATTGCATTGACGTCACAGTTTTGAAAGAATTATTGCTTAGCACATGAAAGCCAGACTTGCTCCCATCATCAACCCTCGCCAGTTTGCTTATAGATCAAATAGAGGCAAGGAAGATGCCATCAATACAGCCCTCCATACAGTATTGAGTGAGCCATCTGGAACACTCATGGACCTAAGTAAGGATGTTGTTTGTCAATTATAACTTGGCATTTAATACAATCAACCATAGCGTTATAATTGATAAGCTGCATAACCTGAAATTTTCCCCCTCCTTTTGCGCTTAGATAAAGGATTTCCTCACTGGCCACTCACAAACTTGTTAGAATTGGCCCCCCCACACCTCCTCCAACCTCACACTTAGCACAGTCTCCCCTCAGGGCTGTGTACTCAGCCCACTTCTCTATGTCCTGTACATTTATGACTGTACATCTAATTACTCCAGTAACACTATCATCAAGTTCACTGATGACTCCACCATGGTAGGTCTCATAACTGGTGATATGCAGGGATGAGGTTCAGAAGCCTTCAGTGTGGTGCTCTAGGAATGATCTCTCACTTAACACCCGCAAAACTAAAGAGATGTTCATTGACTTCAGGAAGCACAGAGCAGAGCCAGCCTCTCTATGCATCAACGGGGATCTGGTGGAGAGGGTCACCTCCTTTGTGTTCCTGGGAACTTACATTTCTGAGGACCTGTCCTGGACATCAAACACTCTGGCAGTGATCAAGAAGTCCCAGCAGTGACTGCAGTTTCCTGAGAGGAAATGAAGGGGAAGCTGCTGATTATCTTCTACTGCTCAACCATCGAGAGAGTTTTCGTATACTGTATTTAAACATGGTATGCTGACTGTGAGACAGCATACAGGAAAACTCTGCAGAGGGTAATATTCATGGAAGTGAAAATCACGGGCTGCTCTCTGCCCTCCCTGAAAGATATCTCCAGTGCCCGATACCTCTGCAGAGCAAGGAAAATCATTAAAGAGTCTTCCCATCCTGGTCATTCATTGTTACTATTGCCCTCTAGCAGGCTGTACAAGAGCATTAATAGTAGAACAAAATGATTTGCAGATAGTTTTTAACTTTGGGCCATCAGAATTTTAAATTCTAAAAACTTATAGAACTGTTAGATTTTTTTCCCTGTATATACATTGATTACTTTAGTGGATAATAATTTCCATCACTTATTTTTTTATGTATGTATTTATTTGTTTATTTTTAAATTATTTGTTAGATAGATAGATAGATAGATACTCCCAAGTGGAAATTCACATAATCCAGCAGCAGTATACTGATACAAAGAAACAATATTAAATTAAATAGTAATAAAAATGAAAAAATGAAAAAAAAAAAAAAAAGAAGACAATAACTTTAAGTAATGTTAGCATTTACTCCCCCGGGTGGAATTGAAGAGTCGCATAGTGTGGGGGAGGAACGATCTCCTCAGTCTGTCAGTGGAGCAAGACAGTGACAAAAGTCTGTCACTGAAGCTACTCCTCTGCCTGGAGATGACACTGTTCAGTGGATGCAGTTTGTTGTTGTTTGTTGTACTTCCACTATTGTAGCTGTTACAATTTCATTGTACTGGTGCAATGACAATAAAGTCTCCCTTCCTTCCTTCCTTCCTATAAGGGAAGCTCTATTATTATCTTTCCCCTCTTTCAATTGTGTTTCTATTAATATTGTTAAATCCAAACATGTTTCTGTATTGTATTCTCATCATCATGATGTTGCTCATAAAACACTTACTGTAAACTAAAGTGGGATCAGATTCAGCACCTTCCTCTCCTATGAGCTGGAACTAAATAAAAAAAAACATGCTTAAAAAATCCAAATCATCAATTTATAAAATATAACACTGTTTGCAGAATTTAGATGACTCAAACCGTAAAATGCTGTTTGATTGGGTTTTCCTCTTATACAATTTGCAGTTTTTCTGGTCCTGCCCTTTGCTGCATCTTTTCTTTTATTCAATTTAGATGTTACTATTCCTTGTTTTCGTAGCTTTTTCAACATAATTCTTCTTATCTTTTATTAAGGAGTTGATTTCAATACCTGTTAAGAATCTTCTGGTATCTAGCTAGAAAAATCAAGTTGTTCAATGTTAACCTGAGGGAATTATATGAATTATGTACCAGAGGAATATGTAAAGTTTGTTCATGATATGTACATTGATGTGAGAACCTAGGTTAGAAGCTGTATTGGGTTAACAGACACGATCTCAGTTGGAGCAGGTCCACACCAGGGATCTTCTTTAAGCCTTCAACTCTTTGATCTGGTTATGGATGTGTTGAGTCATGGGATAAAAGATAAAACCTCCTGGTGCATGATTCTTTCTGATGACATTTTGTTGTGTAGCACCAAAAGGAGGAAGTGGAGAGGAGGTTGGAAGAATGGGGAAGTGCTTTGGAAGATAGAGGGTTGAAGATAAATAGGAAGAAGGCATGAAGTTTAATTATGACCAGGATTCCAAAGTTAGCCTGCGGGGACAGCTATTGAAAATTATGGATAAGTTTAGGTACCTGACATGAAAGGTAGGCCAAAATGACTAACTAAATGCAGAAATAATCTAGCTCACTTTCTCATGGGTGGAGTTGATTTGTTTCGAACCCAGTTGTGTTAAACTTCACTTGCTTGTATGGAATGTTATATGAGTTTAATAAAATCAATACAATGTTAAAAAAAGAAACTGTGGGTGGAACAATTAGAAGATGGTATCAGGAGAATTGTCTGGTTCAAGTGTCAAGGCAAAGGTTAAATGTAAGGGTTTTAAGACCGTGGTAATGCCAGCAATTATGTATGTTGAGATGGATGTGTGAAGTTACAAAAAAGAGCAAAGAAAGAAATTAAACAAGTAGAGGTACAACAAAAGTAGGGGAGATATCTAAAAAAGTACAGCAAAATAGGTTGAATTTATATAGATATGTAATGAGAAGCAACAATGAATTTGTGGGCAAAAAAGTGATGGAATGGAAGAGCAGGGAAAGAGAAAAGGAAGGAGGCCAACATGGTAGATGAATAATGTAAAAGAAGATGTGAAGGAAAAGGATATGACTTTGGAGGAGGTGCATGACACAGCTGTTTGAAGAAGGTTGATCAAGCACATCAACCCACATAAAAATGGGAAGAAAAGAAGAAGAAGAGCAAGAAGAGGAAGTGAGAGAATGAGTGGACTGGCACCCTGTCCGCAGTTGTTTCCCACATTGCTGACGTTGTTGAGATCCCCACCACCCTTCATTGAAATAAGCAGGTGTGGAAAATGGATACATGGTTAGATAAAATATCTGAAATAATTATGAGCCAAAAAGGGGAAAAAAGGGTTGTTTTCTTTGTCATGTTCCTCTTTCTGCTGGAATTTAAAAAAGTACTATGGGGCTTTGCCCCCTGCTTGCTTCGCTTGCCAATTCCCCTACCAGCACTATGCACCAGCAAATTCACATCTCTGCCGCTTGCGTATGTGAATTTCACTTTCACCAAACAACAAAACTTTTAATTCTCGCGAATAGGCCTCTTCATTGGGAAGAAACACTACCTTTCCCTGATGGCAACACAAATTAGACGATCTACAAGTCTTCGACTTAAAGTTTTAAGCCAAACAATATCTACATACTTCTGTCATTACATCGTGACAACGCAACATATAACTGCCCGTGAGTGAATATCGTTTCTTTTTTTCTCTACACGAACTGTGTCTGACAATAGCATTCACACAAATGAGAAATGATTGAACCGTGTGCGTGGTTGTAAATGTTTTAGATGTGGGCAGGACTTTTCTAAATCTCTTTGCATAAAGTCTTGTCTCGCGGGGCTTGAGGTTTCCTCTCACAGGATTTCACTTTCACCAAACAACAAATCTTTTAATTCTAGCGAATACGCCTCTTCATTCGGAACAAACACTACTTTTCCCTGATGGCAACATGAATTAGACGATCTACAAGTCTCCGACTTAAAGTTTAAATCCGAACAATATATTCAATCACTTTTTGCTGTTCCGTTATGTCACAGAGTAATAATTTCCATTTGTTTGCGCTAATGTGAACTTTACTGTAATTTTTTTGAGACTTGCTCTGCATGTGTATTGCGCCAACGTTTTTAAACCTCTTTACGACGTTCTACTTTGTCATCTACTCTTTTTGTCTTTTATTTCCGGCCCCGGCGCGGTTAAATCTCTTGGCACAAAGTCCTGTCTCACGGAACGTGAAAGTGTCCATTTGAGGAAGTCTTGTCTCTCTTCACAAGATTTTTTTATTATAATAGAGAGATCTACATGAAATATAACACATGCTTTGAGGATGGGGAACAAGAATCAAAACAAGAATCAAAACTTCTGCTTTTCAGTGAATTGTTTTATTGTTCATTTTTCTTACTGTGTAATCATCTTTGCCATTTTGTAGCTAAGTAACATTTCTATTACTGTATATCACTTTGATTTTTAGAGGTGTACAATAATAAAATAGATTTGGAATTAAAATCCCTTTGATGATCATAAGAAATACTAGGAGGAAAATGTTAATGCTAATGTCCGGTGGAGACTGTGATACATCATACTTGGAGAAGTCTTTGGGGCAAAGGTCACCATGAAAGGTGCTATATAATGTGAGTAAAAGGTGCTTCTCTTCACTGGTAAATAATCATGAAAACAAATGGGGGCTACACGACTTTACTGATTGTGCAATTCAATTTTCCGCCACTTGTAAATGGTGCTGTTCTCAGTGCTGTTCTTTACAATGGCTTTTGACCTTCAGTATTTCTAAAGTTATTCACAAAGGTTTAATCAGGTCTGAAAAAAATATCAAAGATTTTCTTGAAGAAGTTTTAAAAAGCCAAAAGGAACAGTGGACATTACAGAATATAACAAAAACATCTAACTGTGTTTCCCTTCTGAAGCAGTTTAAATATATAGAAATTTACATTCTAAATATGCTGCTGGTGTCTGTAAAAATTAGCAAGTTTTAACTAGAAAAGGTGTTATAAAGCAAAGATACACTGACTACAGAAAAACAACCTATAGTGCAAAACAACCCCTTTAAACAACAAATAGGGGATTTATTCATATTTATGGAAAAATGCAAATATAGTAGGAATAGCTGGAATAAAAACTGGGAATATGTTCTCACTGGGTGGTCCCTGCTTTCCTTTTCAGCTTAAAAAATAAAAGATCCTGGGACAAGTTTGCATGTGTTTTGATGTGTGTTGATGTGCTAATTTTTGGAAACTCAGTAATGGCATTTCCAAGTTGACATTTACAATTGTCCCAACAAATTGTCTGTCCTCAGTTGTGAACCTTTGCTGGACTCCCAGATTAGGTGCACCATCACAAGACATAGCCACATTAATTACTGGCTATGTACGTAAAATATAAGAAAGAACACTTTATGTAAAGTGTCCCCCAAAACACTTACTCATGGAACTTCATAATTTGTCTAGCTCAAAGCGTCTTTACAGTACTCACGATGGAAGGTGCTATATAAAGACTACACTTCACTCATAAATGCTCCCTGTTGTAGCTGAGCTTTTCACATTTATTGCATGTATGTACTGCAGAGGCGTCTTTTGTGTGGCTACTGCAAACAAAACAAATCATTTTCTATTTCGGAGTAACATATATCCACTTTTTATTTTTTGCAGTTAAAGGGACATTAATATCAGTAATAAAAAAGCAAAAAATAATTCTATCTTTGAATAGTAAGGCAAGTGTGTACAACTGAACATACTGAGCTTTTGTCATTACAGAAACAAGTGTACTTACACCTGAAATCTGGAATCATGTATTGCAAAGTGTTGTTTTCAGGACCATTAGGCTTAACGCTCCTCCTGATCATTAGCTGGAAACTTTAAAGTGAGCCTCCATACATTCATCCATCTGTCCATTTTCAACCCACTCGTGACTCATTAATGTTCACAAATGTAAAACAAAAGTTGCAGATCTGGCCTGCTTAATACTCATTCATCTTGGAGTCTGTCGATCCGTAGCCGTTTGGGCACGCATGATGCTCCGTTTGCCTCTTGTGTCATGGATTTTGCAGATCACATCCTCAGTAGTCTGGCATCCTTTAGGCTTCAACCAACCAGTCTAGTTTGCATTTATCTTTCCAAGGTTACAGACTTAAGGTACTATGGTTCCTTTGAGAAATAAATAAGCCAGCTGGAAAATAACAGACAATGTGATCTCTTGAGTCACAATTTGAGAGTCAAGCTTTTGACATTCTTTGGTGTAATTAGCAATACAAAAAAAGCTGTTTCTTTGTTTGTTTGTTTTTTTATCCTTGTTTCATATGAATGCATTCACCTTTTGATTTTGCTTATCCTTTCACAAAGCATTGACAGGTACTGAGTCAGTTTTACCATGGCGACTATGAGAGTCCCACCAGTGAGAACGCAGGATGGCCAAAAGAGAGAGTGAAAGATGACATGAGGGCCATAGAGTCGAGTTAATATGACGCTCTCTTGTTTCTCTGAAGGGTCATAAAAGCAAGAGAAATTGGGGTGATTCTTGAAGTAATCTGATATATTGTCAATGATGCCCTGGGCCACAGTGGAATTCTTCTTGCACTTTGGAACATAAAAGCACTAGAGGGAAACAAAAAGTGGATGAGATTTATTACCACAAGTTTAAAGGATAATGTATTCTCTGAACAAGCACAACAGGCTTTCTGCCTCCTCAGACCATCATACAATTCCAAAAGTGTCTCTTCAGATTCCCTGATATACTGTAAAATCTGATAATCGTTTGGTATCTTTTGGCAAGTCAACTTTTTTCAAAACAATGAGTCGAATGATAAGTATAAAAAAGAAATCAGTTTAATTGAACGTTTTTGAAAATAGACATATAAATTCCATCTTCCTGACTGTTAAAAGGTACATTTTTTTAATAATAAATATACTGCTCAAAAAAATTAAAGTAACACTTTTTAATCAGAGTATAGCATCAAGTCAATGAAACTTCTGTGATGTTGATTTGGTCAGTTAAGTAGCAGAGGGGGTTGTTAATCAGTTTCAGGTGCTTTGGTGTTAATGAAATTAACAACAGGTCACTACAGGGGCAACAATGAGATGACCCCCAAAACAGGAATGGTTTAACAGGTGGAGGCCACTGACATTTTCCCCTCCTCATCTTTTCTGAGTGTTTTTTCACTAGTTTTGCATTTGGCTACAGTCAGTGTCACTACTCGTAGCATGAGGTGATACTTGGACCCTACAGAGGTTGCACAGGTAGTCCAACTCCTCCAGGAAAGTACATAAATACGTGTCATTGCCAGAAGGTTTGCTGTGTCTCCCAGCACAGTCTCAAGGGCATGGAGGAGATTCCAGACAGGCAGTTTCTCTAGGAGAGCTGGACAGGGCCGCAGAAGGTCCTTAACCCATCTGCAGGAACGTTATCTGCTCCTTTGGGAAAGGAGGAACAGGATGAGCACTGCCAGAGCCCTACAAAATGACCTCAAGCAGGCCACTGGTGTGAATGTCTCTGACCAAACAACCAGAAAGACTTCATGAGGGTGACCCAAGGGCCCCATGTCCTCTAATGGGCCCTGAGCTCACTGCCCAGCACCGTGGAACTTGATTGGCATTTGCCATTGAATACCAGAATTGGCAGGTCCACCACTGGCACCCTGTGCTTTTCACAGATGAGAGCAGGTTCACCCTGAGTGCATGTTACAGACGTAAGAGGGTCTGGAGAAGCCGTGGAGAATGTTATACTGGCTGTAACATTGCTCAACCGGTTTGGTGGTGAGTCGGTGGTGGTCTGGGGAGGCATATCCATGGAGGGACGCACAGACCTCTACAGGCTAGACAACGGCACCTTGACTGCCATTAAGTATCGGGATGAAATCCTTGGACCCATTGTTAGACCCTATGCTGGTGCAGTGGGTCCTGGGTTCCTCCTAGTGCACGACAATGACCGGTCTCATGTGGCGAGAGTATGCAGGCAGTTCCTGGAGGATGAAGGAATTGATACCATTGACTGGCCCCTATGCTTGCCTGATCTAAATCCAATAGAACACCTCTGGGACATTATGTTTCAGTCCATCCCGACGCCGCCAGGTTGCACCTCAGACTGTCCAGGAGCTTAGTGACCCTGACATTGTTCAGGGGGCCATACAAACTACTGAGTATGATTTGGAGTTGCTGTAATGAAATTTTGGCAAAATTAACTAGCCTGCCACACCTTTTTTTCACTTTGATTTTCAGGATGTCTTTGAATTCAGCCCACTGTAGGTTGAGAATTTTCATTTCCATCAAAAGATATGGCATCCTTTCATTCCTAACACATTACCCAGTCCATATCATTATTGATATCTGGCATGATTGTTTCCCATTGAGATTTGATGTGTTTTGAAAGTGTTCCTTTAATTTTTTTGAGCAGTTTATTTAACATTCTGAAAAGATATCTAAAGTTCCAACGACTAATTCATCTGTCAGTCCATCATGCACTTTAAGAACACAGTGCATCAAAGTGTCTAGCAAAGCACTACTTGTAAGAACACCTCGAAACAAAAAGTGGCCAAAGCTTGGTATGCATTTTCTTGGTTTTATGTTCAGATCTCTCATTCCTACTTGCAAGGAGTTTTAATAGGTAGGCCGTTCAGCACTCAGTATCATCTTAGCTGGTGTCTGCTCCAGTTGTTATTTACTGTCATTACAATTAAGGGAGCAAAACCCACAGGAGAAAGGTGAATTAATAGTCAATGACCAAAGGCGGTTAAAAACTTAATGTGAATGTTCTGTGTTTATTGTTAATGTTTTCTGAAAGGTCATAAAAGTAGGAGAAATTTGGGTGAAGTAATCTGGTATTTTGTCAATGATGCCATGTGCTACAGTGGAATTCATCCTGCACTTTGGAGCATAAAAGAACTAGAAGGAAACAAAAAGTGGATGGGATTTATTAACACAAGTTTAAAGGATAATATATTGTCTGCACAAGCACATCAGGCATTGTGCATCCTCAGGTCACCATACAATATTAAGCTTTATAACACTCTGGTGAGGCCTCATCTGGATTACTGTGCTCAGTTTTGCTGTCCAGGCTACAAAAAGGACATTGCAGCACTAGAAAAAGTCATTAGAAGAGCAACTAGGCTGATTCCAGTGCTACAGGGCATGGATTATGAAGAAACATCAAAAGAGCTGAGCCTTTTCAGTTTAAGCAAAAGAACATTAACAGGAGACATGATTAAAGTGTTTAAAATATGAAGGAGACTGTTAAGAACACAGGAACACAGTTGGAAACTTGTTAAGGGTGAATTTCACAAAAACATTAGGAGGTTTTTCTTTACACAGAGAACCACAGACACTTGAAATAAGCTACCAAGTAGTGTGGTAGACAGTAAGACTCAAAATTAGGCTTGATGTTTTTTTAGAAGTAAGTGTTTAGGACTGGCGAGCTTTGTTGGGCTGAATGGTATGTTCTCATCTAAATTGCTCTACTGCTCTAACGTTTTAATCTTACACTACTGTGCTTCTCTGACAGTGAAATAAGAGAAGAAAAAGACTGGTTAATCAAACAATGAAATCATTTCAGTAACTCACTGATTGTAAGCCTGCAGCCACATGAGCCAACAAGGACTGAACCAGAGAAGCACTGTAAGACAGCATTACAAGTAAGAACACCCTTCTGATGTTTGTAGTTAATGGTTGGGGTGGTTCCCCAGCTACAGATAAACCAAAAACAATTTCTTCCTTCCGTCTTCACCGGTCTGCCCTGCCTCCTATCTGTGAATCCCAAAGAAATGGGGCCACCAGATTATGTAGCTGTAAATTTTGCACATATTTGAAGCAATCAGATGAAACTTATGAAATTTGGATTGTGGGGGAGAATGGGCATCCTGAACGGAATGATTTCCCTTTACCTGGACAAGATGCCAATGTGAGGACTCAAGTTAACAAATGACAAGGAAATTAATTTATACCTGGCCGGTACATTATATCAGATAGACAGAGAAAAGAGTGGGAGTGGTTCCATCCCCCATGTGCTAGGTCAGTGGTCCTCGTATAAGTACCCAGTCGAGACACCTGCAGGGGTGCTAGGGAGATGGAGTGTGGAAATGCAGCCCTGTCCCTTGGATTCGATAGAGGGTGCTGTTGGGGGAGGACCACCCTACTTTTATGTATGGCCTGGAAGTGCTCATTTGTGGAGACAGAATGGCACCAGAAGCATTCCTGGGTCTGGCTTTAAAAGGAGCCCACTGCCATACATGAACGAGTCAGATTTGGTAGGCAGCGGGCAACACTAATCAGAGGAGAGAAAGAAGAAAAATTGCACTTTATTGTTCATTTATTGTATTATTGTGGCTGGTTGTTGGAGAAAGGTATTTGGAAAAGGTGTCCGGTGTAAACAAATATTCTTTATTTTACCACATCAGCATGTGCTGTATTGCTGTGTCTGAGGTCTGGGGCTCTCTGGCACCGCCTGTGGTTACAAGATGCATACTGGTAACAAGTGTGATGGAAAGCAACTCTTCTGTGCCCACTATATTGGAATGTGAAGGGTGACCAATCAAAGAATGAGAAAGTGGAATAAACAGGATCTGATTAGGAAACAGCTCCATAATAAGCTTGAACCAATTAGAGTGTAATGGGGTAAGCATTTTTAGAATTAATTGTTTTTTTTGGGTTGAAAACAATGGGGTAGTGTGGATGAAAGGCGAAAAAAAAAAATGTCTGCGTTTTTAAAGGAAGACATACTAGTGTGGGCGAGGTCTGATACTTTAGTGAAGACAACAATCTAAAAAGAATGGAGGGTTTAAGAGGAAGGTTTCAGGTAAGTATCATTTTTTTTTACTTTTACCTCATTTTAATGAATCAATTTCAAAAAGAATTAAGATATGGGGCATGACTGCATTTAGATAAAACTCTAACCAGAAAGCTACCCAAGTTAAAGGATAAGTTTGGTATTTTTCAAGTCAAACTTACTTCTTCACAATCATGATCGTGGGTGAAGTTCTAACATTTCCCACAGGTGAACCCCCTTAGTTGTCCGTTGCCTTGCCGCAGCCTATGGCTTTTGTCTTTCTAATTAAATTTTTTATCAACTGTTACTTTCCTTCATGACTTGTATCAAATGATGCTCTGCACAAAAGAGTGCAGAGTGATATAGCAGCAGAGCTGCCAATACGCCTTGAAATCATCTCATTTAAGTATGTATCCGCTGTCAAACCATTGTGAATGCATGCGATTAAAAATGTGTGCTAGCACTGGCAGCACATGTGTATTGAACTCAATCGTCTTCACGGTCATTCCAGCTGGACCTTCCAGACGCTTTTGTGGTGCCTTTCATTTAGAAGCTCCATCATTTTCACAGCAGATGGCTCAATCAAATGACAAGAAGACTGAAACAGAGGCATATAAGCACAGCATCAAGCTGACTGAAATACTACATTAGATGTAAGAATAACTGAGACTACGATTGTGAGTCACCAACACCCAGCACCACTCTGAGCTGCGGGCTGCCAGCAGACATACTTGGAATGATCGTGAAGATGATCGAGTGTCACCCTTAGTCTCAAGTCATTCTCACAGCATTAAGCTTTGAGTGTGTTCATATGCTGTGTTTCATCAACTTGTCATTTGGATTTCTTGCACATCTTCTCATAATATCTTCCAGCTTCCTGCCCCCTGACACTAGGGTGGAAGTACTTTGAAAAGTACTTTGAGAAAAAAAGTCTCATAAAAAACAAAAACAAAAAAATTGTCCTGTCCAAAAACAAAAAAAAATTCCTCTCATCAAATTTTTCTTTCTCCCATCAAAATAGTTTTTCCTCTTATTAAAAAAATTCTTTCACCAAAAAAAAATATCTTGTCATCAAATTTTTTTTTGTTCACATCAACAAATTTTTTTTCTCCTCTCATGAATATCCCTTAAGGGGCTCCATAGATTAATGAGTACATACATAAAACCTTGATGCATATTTTTAGAAAGTCACTGCGCACTTGGGAAATTCCAAAGGACCGGAAAATGGCAAATATTATTCTGTTATATTAAAAGGGTGCCAGATCCTGGCAACTATAGGCCAGTAAGCTTAACAGGAGTTTTTCTGAACAGTCAGCATTGATATGTTTTACCAAAATGAAGCAACAAAACAATATGACCAAAGTGGAACTTATGCTATTACTTATCTGGACTTTCAGAAAGCATTTGATGAAGTGCCACATCAGAGGTTGGGCACCAACTAAACGAAGTGGAAGTTCAGGGTGATGTTTGTAGATGGGTGCAAAATTGGCTTGGTCACAGGAAGCAGAGGTTGATGGTATGAGGAACCTCATCATAATTGGGTAATTTTAAGGGTAGGGTCCCAAAGATCTCCTCCTATTTTTGGATAGAAATATAAATAATTAGCTGGTTAAGGTTGCATATGATACCATTGGATTGGTAGATAATCTGGAATCCATTAAATCATTACAGAGGGACTTGGAGAGCATACAGGCTTGGGCAGATTTGTGGCAGACGAGAATTAATGCAATTAAAAGTAAGAAATAAAAATGTTAGGTTAGAGACACAATGGGAGGTCTCAAAATCGAAAGAACGCCTTATGCAAAGGATTTGGGAGTCATAGTGGACTCAACATTGTCAACTGCCAGACGCTGCTCAGAGGCCATTAAGAAGGCTAACAGAATGTAAGAGCTATAGAGCACGATGTGTGGAGTTCAAGTCCAAGGAGGTTGCTCATGCTTTATAATGCTCTGGTGAGGCCTCATCTGGAGTACCGTGTGCAGTTTTGGTGTCCAGGCGACAACAAGGACATAGCAGCGCTAGAAAATGCCCAGAGAAGAGTGACTAGGCTGATTCCAGGGCTACAGGGGATGTATTATGAAGAAAGATTCATACTTCTGAGCCTTTTCAGTTAAAGGAGATTAAGAGATGACATGATTGAAGTGTTTACAATTATGAAGAATCATAACAGTAAATAAAGTTCATAAAGA
The DNA here is from genome assembly GCF_016835505.1 of Polypterus senegalus. Lineage (NCBI taxonomy): Eukaryota > Metazoa > Chordata > Cladistia > Polypteriformes > Polypteridae > Polypterus > Polypterus senegalus. The sequence goes on from NC_053154.1 coordinate 134,886,555, forward strand.
ACATGGGGACAAAGTTGGAAACTTGTTAAGGGTAAATTTCACAGAAGTATTATAAGTTTTTCTTCACACAGAGAACCATAGACACTTGAAATAAACTCCGGTTAATGTGGTAGACAGTAAGACGTTAGGGACTTTCAAAACTCAGCTTGATTTTTTAGAAGAATTAAGTGGATAGGACTGGTGCGCTTTCTTGAGATGAATCGTCTGCTCTTGTCAAGATTGTTCCAATGTTCTAATGTGTAATGTTAAATTGTGCTAGATAGTGTTGAAATGTGAATTTCTGACTTAATGCCTTTTATATTAGTACCGCGTTTGCCAAAAAAAAGAGTCATGAAGCATAACAAACTGCAGTATGTCTTCTACATTCTGGTTTCTGTAGTAAATAAAATGTTATTGTTATAATCAGCTTCTTTATTTAGTTTTATGAGTATTCCTTGGGCTTTTATTAAAAGTTCTAAGTGTAGGAATTATGACAACATTAGTTTTAGATTCATTTGCAAAATGTAAAAAAAAATGTTTGCATTCTCCTATGATGCCATTTTGATTTCTTTTGGGTGCTGCCATTTTATGGAATTTTTGTTGACCATTCCCATACCATTGTTAGGCAACGTCAAAAGGAAATGTGCGAGTCCGGACATTGCTGGGAAGCATAAAGGTCAGCATTGTACACTTTCTAGTTGTCTGAAATTGCAGATTTAATTTCAAAAAACAATCAGTGTGGTTTTGCTTTACTGGTTAACAATTACCTGTTTTTTTTCTGATAAAGAATTTTAGTTTAGTGTTTGGGGTTAGATGTAACAGTTTATTGATTTTTGTGATGTTCAGCTTCACCTGGCTTTTTGAATATGTTTCATCTACCAATCTTTTATTAAAAAAAATATCAATCTTTACCTTTGGGAGGGAAAACGGTTATCTGGAAATATACAGTGGATTCAGAAAGTATCCAGACCCATTCCTTTTTTCACATTTTGTTATGTTGCAGCTTTGCGCTAAAATTATATAAAATTCATTTTTCTCCAAATCAAGAAATACTCAGTTCCCCAGAATGACAAAGCAAATGAAGGGTTTTAGAATTTTTTGTAAACTATTTACAAAATAAAAGCATAAAAAACATGAAATATCTCATTGACACAAGTATTCAGACCCTTTAACTCAGTACTTTGTTGAAATACATTTGGCAGCGATTACAGCCTGGAGTCTTCATGGGTTTAATGAAACCATCTTCACACACCTGCATTTGGGAACTTTGTGCAATTCTTCTCACCAGATCTTTTCAAGTTCTGTCATGGTGGATGGAGACAGTTGGTGGAAAGCTATTGTCAGGTCTTTCCAGAGTTGTTTGATTTGATTCAAGTCCAGGCGCTGGCTGGATGACTCAAGGACATTCCCAGAGTTGCCCCTATGCCACCTCTATGTTGTCTTTGCTTTGTGCTTAGGGCAGGGGTGTCCAACTCCAGTCCTGGTGGGCTATAGTGGCTGCAGGTTTTCATTCTAACCCTATTCCTAATCATCAAACAGTTTTCACTGCTTATTAACTCCTTTTCCCTTCATTTTAATAGCCCAGTTTTCAAGGATTCAGTCTTCTGAATTGATACATTTCTTCATTAAATGGCAGCCAAACAGAAACAAGATGTGAAATGAGCCAACGGATGACCAGCCAAATTGAAACATCAAACACCAGCCAATTTCACTCCAACCAGTTTCTTAATGAGAAGCCAGTTCTTGCTGTTAAAGCCGTTATTGAATATCATGACTTGTTGCTGCTCACATTTTGCCACAGCAGACTGTTGATTTTTTGTTTTTTCTAAGACCACCATCAGGATGTTTTGGTTTCCTGAGCAGACCAACATGACCGAGACCTTCACCTTTCTTTATTTTCAAGTGAGCTGGTCATGTGGTGGCTTGTTTTGTGTCTTATTATTGTTTGGCTGCTCATTAAGGAAAAAGAAATAACTAAGGGTTCTGAGTCATGTCAATTAAAACAGTTAATCAGCAGCAAACATGGCTAACTAATTAAGAAGATGGTTAGAATGAAGACCTAAAGCCACTGTGGCTCACCAGGACCAGAGTTGGACACCCCAGGATTAGGGTCATTGTCCTATTGGAAATTGAACATTCTGTCCAATCTGCGGTCCGGAGCGTTCTTGAGCAGGTTTTCTTTAAGGATATCTCTGTACTTGCCACTACTTAGGTTTCCCTCAACCCTGTTTAGTCTCCCACTCCCTGACACTGAAAAACAACCACAACTGCCACCACTATGCTTCACTGCTGGAATGGTATTGCCAAGGTAATGAGCGGTGCCTGGTTTTCAACAGACATTATACCAACCTTGGTTTTATCAGACCAGAGAATCTTATTTTTCACAGTCCTTTAGGTGTCATTTTGCAAACTTTAAGCAGGAATTTATGCTTGTCTGGCTATAAATCTTAGAATGATGGAGTTTTGCACTGATGGTTATCCTTCTGGAAATTTCTCATATCTTCACACAGGTTCTCTGGAGCTTAGCCAGAGTGATCATCGAGTACTTTGTCACCTCTCCCACCATTGCCCTTCTTCCATGATTGCAACAGAGAGTTATCGTTCTTTCTGTCCTCTTCTCTTTATGAATTATGAAGGCCACTGTGCTCTTGGGAACCTTCAATGCTGCAGAAATGTTTTGGTAGCCTCAACACAGTCCTGTCTCTAAGCTCAGCAGGCAATTCATTTGACCTCGCGGCACAGGTGTGTGCCTTTCCTAATTATGTCTAATCAAGTGGACTGACGACAGATGGACTCCAAACCAAAGTGTGGAAACCTCTCAATGATGACCAGTACAATGAAATGCACCTGAGATACATTTCAAGTGTCATAGCAAAGAGTTTGTATACTTGTGTCAATGTATTATTTCAGCTTTTCATTTTTAGTAAATTTGCAAAAATTCCTAAAATCTTATTTTTGGTTTGTTATTCTGGGGCATTAAGTGTTGCTTGATGTGGGAATAATTGAATTTGAATGATTTTAACAAGGCTGCAACATGAAAAATGTGGAGAGGTCTGATTCCTTTCTTGATCCACTATACAGAGATACATATATTCACACACTTTATATTACATACACTTTGTGTTTGATGTACACAGTCCGGACTAGAGCAAGTTCTCACAAGCTATACAAGTGTCTATTAAAGATGTGAGATAATAAGAAGGGATGAAGAATATGGCTTTGCTATTTTTTGGTTCTCTTTTTCAGTGTTTTTATTCCTGCATATTTTTTGCATTTTTTTTGTTCTTGAATTTTGTTCTTCTGTTGGAATTTTTGGAATTTTGTATTTTGATGTTTAGATTTTTCTTAAGTTCTTGTCAGGTTTTTGATTTATTTTGTTTTGTTAACTCATTTACTTTATTAAATTTAACAAAATGTTTTTGGTGTTTTTTTTTACTGACCGTTTCCCGAACCTTTGTTGTGATTATTTGTTTTTTTTTATATAAATACAAATTTTAAACATGTTTTGCTATTTTTCTTTCATTTTGTATTTAGCTATTAATTATTATCACTTTATTTTTATGTTTTTGCATTGCCATTTTTGTAATTTGTTTTATTGTCATGGGTACTGCCATATTATCTGTCCTTGTATTGTTTATGGTCACTATGTATTCTTGCTGCTCATGTGATCGATGGCATATTATGTCATTACTCTCTCCCATTGTAAAATGGTAACATGCTCCTCTCAGCAGTCATGTTTTTGGATACTATGGAAAGTTCATGTGCATTTAGCTACTTAGAATTTCTACTAGTGAATGAGGACTTTGCATGTGTCAATTTACACTGCACTCTGCACACATGTCAACACAACGTCTAACACAATTACCACTATAAATACTTCTGCTACTCCTACCAGAGCTACTGCTTTCATTTTGATTATTACATTGAACTTTTCTATTCTTGGTACTCCTTCATCTTTTTTCGTTTTGTTGTCTTCCCATTTCCTTCAATGATATTCCTTGTGTCTTTTGCTGTGCCTTCATTTCTCTGCCCCCACAGTTCAAGCCAGTCCTTTTGGATGAGCTGTTGTCACCTGCTAACAATACCTTCTTGGCATTCTCTTAGACATATAGATAGATAGATAGATAGATAGATAGATACACTCCTAACAGTAAAAAAATTGATACATACTGTCAAATATGCTATTAAATATACCGTATATACTCACGTATAAGTCAGATCTTGAAACCTGAAAAATTGACCATAAAATCAGACCTGACTTTTACACCCGTTCAAAAATACTTACTTTTTTTAACATCTTCTTGTTTCCTCCAATCTTGTACCAGTTTCTCAGACACATAGAATTTTCTTGCAGCAACACAGTTACCAATTTCTTTCGTCATTTCTTTTCAATGACTTTTAATTTAAAACCAGCTTCGTATTTTCTTCTGATCGAACTTGCCATCGTAGATAAGGGATGCTCTTACGATAAAGGTATATGAGGGTGTTAGATGTAAAAATCACAAAACAGTTGAAACGTCGCTTTGGAATAGTTCAGGCATTACCGTGTTGTCACATAGGCACAATACATAGAAAAAAAAAAGGCAGTGTGCTCTGTGATTACTCTCTCAGGTGGGTGTTAGCATATCATAATGTCTTGGACCAATAGCGTAAGTTTTCTGCATTCAACTTATACGACCGACATTATAAAATACCGGAAATTATATGGTAAAATCAAGCCCCGACTTATACATGGGAGAACTTAAATGTGATTATATATGGTATACAACATAATAACGCTCATAACACTAAAAAACAATATATAGTATGGTATGTAGTGTATACTATTAAATATACAAAATAAATAATACAGTAATCCCTCGCTACTTTGCGGTTCACTTTTCAAGGATTCACGACTTTGCGGGTTTTTAAATATAGTAGTAGTATTTCCTAGTCTAAGAACAACAAAACAAGTTTGGTGACTAAGTGCGTTGTAACACGGGCTGTGATTAGTACATGGGAGGGAGACGACAAATCACAACTTCCCGCTTTCTAATCGGGCTCGTGTTTGGTGCTTTGACTGATGCCCAGATCCCACAGCACCTCCCCTTGTCTCTCTGTCGCGGCCATTTCGCTTCAAGCTTTCTCGCCAAGCGGTTTACTTTAAACTGTACTGTGTATGATTTTTTCGTGGTTTCTTTGTGTTGAACTTCACTTCAATTTTCACCCCCTGCAATGGCTCCCAAACGTGCTCCTTATTCCAAGGCTGGTGCTGAGCCTAAACGCCAACGAAGAATGATGATGATCGCTGAGAAGGTGAAACTTCTGGATACGTTGAAGGAAAGGAGAACGTTCGCGGCTGTGGCTGCAGACTGGCTAATGATCTGCAAGAGCGGTCATAGGAATGGGACGACGATATGGTTCGATCGGTCCAATTTTGCAACAAGGTCGACGACGTCATGACCGCCTACAAGCTGCTCTTCGACCGGAAAAAGAAGCAGCGGCAACAACTGCCGATCACAATGTTTTTGCAGCCTTGCAAAAAAGAGCCAGTTCCTACTACTACTACGGATACACCTTCGGAAATTGTGGAAGAGGTGCCCCAGGAAATGGCACCGCCGTCTGAAGAGACGTAAAATACAGTCATCGGCTGTGCAGTAAAAGTCATCATCACCTTCATCATGATCATTTTTACTGCACAGTATATTCATCACCATCATCACATCATATATAGGTACGTGTACTTCGCTATACAGTAACTGTAAACTTATCTACCGATTTCATATTGCTTAACAGTTGTCCCTGTTATTAATAGAGTAAAGGGTGGGTTGTAAACAGTACAGGGATGGTTTAAAAACGTCCAAATAAACGGAAAATTATTAAATAAATATGGTGTCCCTACTTCGCGGAAATTCAGTTATTGCAGCCGGCCTTGGAACCTATCTCCCGCGATAAACGAGGGATTACTGTATATTAAAATCAAAACAACAATGGCCCCCAAACTAGGTGCTAAATAGGCCTGAGTTCATTAGAGTTTGACTCTTTGTGGGAATAATAAGGTTTGAAAAATAAATTAATCAAATAATCTATCAGTGAATCAGCTTTATAAAAAGGGCAATAACTTTTTTTTTTACTATTGAAGTCTGCGTACCAAACAAATGAAAGCATCATCAAACTTGGTAATAGTTTGTAGTAGAGAGTCACAGCCTACAACAAGGTCTAACAACATTCACTATGGGAGAACAAGCATTATTACCCAAAGTCAGACAAGGGCAAATGCTTATTCATTTTCACTTACTGTTGCAGTATATTGCTATTTATCTTGTACATAAAAAGAAAAGGAAAAGACTAAGTGCAGTGCAAGGCGCTTTGCTGCAGTTCCTTTACAACGATTACCAGAGTGTGTGATTTTCTATGCTGCACCCTGAAAGTCCCTTACAGGCTATTAGCAGCTGCAGACTTAATCATGGCCTTCATCACTGTCAGCCCTGTCAGCTGCTGGCATCCTCTGTCATTTTGCTTGAATTAATCAGTATAATGTGTTTCATGTTTGTTCTGTTTACAAAGGCATTGCATTTAATAATGAACCTTCTTAATTTTCAGCTTGGCACAGAAACAGGTGTGAAAAGGATATAAGTATATTGGGGACACACATGTGGATAATAGGACTTCTTTTTGATTTGACATTGGCTATATATTCTGATAGTAATCATTTGCTGCTTCAAAGTGTTTATTTACATAAATCAAACCTCACAATACTGAATCTTTTTTGTAAAAATAGGTTATGCTTGTAGGCAACAATAGCTTGTAGAAGGCATTCTCAGTACAGAAGTGGTTCTGCTATACTGTAATTATATCAATATTTATAGTAATCTTACACAAGCCCACCAGCTGGTCATTTAATGCTTCAGCTCTCTCAAACAAGACAGAGCTAAGTTCAGCATCATTTAAAACAATGCTATGCTGATATACAGTGACGTTAGTCATTTTGTTCAAGAACACTCGGCAGTCCTGCTAAGTGGTTGCTAAATGCTGGTAACTTCATGAAATATCAGCTCTGAAAGTGGTAGTACACTCAAGGAAAGCTGCCACCCTCTGGTGAATGCAAGGAAAATTCTCAATGACATTCTTCCCAACTTAACTATCATTCATTCATTTGTTTATTCGGTTTTCTCTTTTGGCTTAATGACTAAGAAGCTGCACTGAAAACTAAACTGTTGCATGCTCAGGCCAGTCATCAACTGACCACCACAGATGTCACCCAATCTGACAGTTCATCAACCGTATAAAATATTTAAATGCATTATTAAAGATTAGAATATGCACACAGTATACACAATACAGCAAAACAAGTCATAGAACAAATATGAATAATAAGAAGTGCAATTTATAAAATTCTACAGCATTTGCACATTATTATTTACAGTGAATTTCCCATTTTCATTTCTTTTCAAACTTCTTCAATGTCCTATTAAAGCATTTCATATTGTATTAATTTTTCTTCATATACCATTTCATGTTTGCTTACCTCTGTATTTACTTCTGGCATCTCCATGTGTGACAGTCGCATTATTTTCCCAGAAGAGCTCAGATTCACATAGACCCGCAGACAAGGGTACTTGGAGACTTTCAGGCAGTCTGTGCCACAGCTGTATGTACAGTTCCTGTCACCTATGATGCTGAGGTTGAAGAGACTGCACCGTGATTCTCCTTTCCAAACACTTGGTGTGAAAAAAGAAAAAAAAAAAAACAAAAACAGTAGGGAGTAATTATGGATCATAGTAGCAATAGCAGCTCTTATGTTAAAAAGGCAAGCTTTCAAAGTAAAGGGTACTTGTACTTTCTAGCTGCAATGGTTCATCGTTAGCCTTGTGGTCCATGGAGCAAAGAATAATCATGAACCTGAAAACAATCTTTTCTGTCTTCTCAGACTAGGCTCAGTCACAGGCAGAGAGCTTGCCTTGGAAGAGTGGATCTTAGAGCTACTTCAGAAAGTCTCTTCCAGGCCAAAGAAACTCTGTGGGCTTTTTTGCTCCCAAGGCAGTGGTTGGCTTCTCACTCCAAAGAGATCAAATTGCCAGCTTTGAGCTCACAAAAAGAATAAATGAACAGCATTCAAATACCCCAAAGGAGATGACTGACTCCTAGGTTTGAAGGAAGATATAACCTCTAGTGATTGGAATAAGTTTACTTTCAGTTATAAAGTGCCTTCTTATAGGTGACTTATTTTATCTATCCAGCCAGAGTCCAGTTAGCAGTTACAAACCTAAAATTAGTGTCCCTTTACACACCTTTTTGTCTGAAGGAGTCTGTGTAGAGGTATCAACTCAGCTCTGACTTGCACGTTTTAATTAGATGAAGTACAGAGCTGACCAAAGTATTTGGATGGGAAACCAACCAGGAAAAACTTGGGTTGCTGCTGAAAGAGGTGTTGGTGAGGCCAGCAGAGGGCACTTACTCTGTGGTTTGAATGTGGATCCCAATGTGATGGGTACACTGTGCTGTAAAAATGGTGCTGTCCTTCAGATGAGAAGTAAAACTGAGGTCCTGACTCTCTGTGATCATTAAAGATCCCTGTGCATCCTTTGTAAAGAGGAGGATGTATCCCAATGTCCAGACTAAATTGCCATCCATGGCCTAGTCATTCTAGCCTGCTAATCATCCTCTGTCTCTGACTGGCTAACTATCTCTCACCCCATCACACCCTAACAGCAGAGAGCTTACTGGTTCAAAATGGCTGCTGTAGCATCATCCTGGTATATTCTACACATTAGTGGTGATTGAAGTGGCTCCCCACTCATTATGTAAAGCACTTTTAGTAGTGAGAAAAGTGCTATATAAATGTAAAGTATTACTATTATTATTATTATTATTATTATTATTTTTAAGTTGTTTGTTCAAAGCATTTGCTGGATGATAAGTGCATCATAAAACTGTCATTTTTTCTGTTTTTATTTTACTTGAATTTCTGTAAAAAGGAGCTTGTCTAACAACAGAAAGAGAAAGTGTTATTAGAAGCACCAGACAGGAGGCTAAACTAGTAAAAATGAAACTTGTCACAGCACAAATGTGCAGTCTGGTCAAAATTAAATCTCAGAACCTTAAATGGTAAAATGATTATTTTCTGGATATTCTACATGCATAAAAGTGAAACTCTCTAAGTATCTTTACTCAGGCTCTTGAACATGTTGTCACGTTTGCATTTCTGATTAGCACATAAAATGCAGATAGGAGAGAAATAGGCAAAGAAAACTTTATTCTGGTACTGGATGGAGCAATATTTAGGTTTATTCTGCATTGAAGCTTTTATTCAAACATATAGCAAACTTGACCACTTCCTAGTTGTCTGCCTTACTCCAGCATTCACCCTTTTGAAATTAAAAGAACTCGAAGGCATTTCATTTTTCTCAGGAGCATTTATCTGAAGAGAGAAAGGAGCAGTGGGTGGAGCAGAGCAAACAGAGAGCAGAACAGCACGTAAGTCATCTGAATTTAGAGCCTCCAAACATTAAGTTAAGTGCCTTAAGCTTTACTGTCTGCCGCTGATCCTGCATTGGTAAACCTTACTTCTTTGAGAGTATGCTTCTTTCACATTTGAATGCTGCTTGAAAGTGTGTTTACTCTTTGGCTGAATGAGCCCCACAAAAGGAAGATGCAGTGTGATCAGTCTGATAGTGCGGATATGGACTGTCGAAATGACTTTGGACAGAGAGAGAAGCTAGAGGTGTTCTCTTTGGCCCTGATAAGCTTTAAAAACCAGTAGGTTAAAGTGAAAGTTTTGCTGAGAGAGAGAACCATAAAGAAAGAAACAACAACAGCCATACTAAAAGAAGGAACAATGCAACCTTAAGAGAAAGAACGCCACACGCATTGGGTGTTTTGGACAAGGACAGCTCCTGAAACAGTCAGTTTGTATAAATGATTTGGCCAAACCATTTTACTTTTTGGCACATTGAGAATATTTAAGAAAATTAAACACTATAATGACTGAATAAAAGTTTATTGCCTGGGGTAGAGAGAAAAGAGGAAACATCCTCCAATAGGAGATATGAAGCATGGTAGCTGTTCATTCTGGGTGAAGTCAGTCCATAATCCATTGTGGCTGGCCAGGCTTTGTCTCCTTCCAGGGCAGAGATTGTGGGGATAAGAGAACAAGAGTGGGTGTGGATGACATATGAGTGGATCAATATTTCAAAGAACCTGGGCGTGGGAATAAAAGATTAATTTTTTTCAGATAGGGTTACCCCAAGACCCCTCCATGATAAAAAAAAAAAGCATAATTTAAGTGGGTTTGATCATTGATTGCAACGAATAGCACGGCGTCACACGTCAAGATGTTCCTGGCAAGGAAAAGACAGAGGTATTACAGAGACAATTAGGAGACACCTTTGTGATAATTTGTATCCCCATTGCGATGCAACAATGTGAGAAGCATAAATGGGGCTTCAAAGTTGGCAGTCATGCAATGAATAGATACTCACGCCACACAACATCTTTGAACTGTGCATTGAGTTCCAGAGACCAATATAATTACTTTACTTGACTTGAAAAGCGTTCGACGGTCCACACAGATAAATACAGTGTAACACTGCCAGGTTTAATGGCTTTCCCAGTGAAAAATTAAATCTCCAAAATATCTACTAAAACTCCAGCTGACAACATCACCATTGCCACTGATGTACATCAGGTTTGTATTTTGTTACTACCTATGTTCCTTTAGTTGATTGACTTCATAATCCAAAGGACAGGAATTGGGCGAAAACTGGGTATATACAGTGGAATGAACAAGTAATTGACAGAGCTAGACCTTGCAATGACCTGGCATTGGCCTACTTGCAAAAATAAGTGATGAACTGCAGGCGCTTAAGATCAACCTGGAAAAGTCAGCCATGCAGATCAGCAGTTAACAAACGATAAGTTAAATCCCCTTTGGTAGATAATATAGATTGATTCACCTACATTAGGAGTGTACTAACCAATGGAAATAACGTAGACAAAGAGGGTTATACTGTAGCAGAATAGGCAAGGTATTTGGGTGAATACACTCAATAGAGTCATCAACAACTGTTAACGTCAACACTAGTTTACCTGTATAATGCCACAGTAATACCTATCATCATTTATGCCAATGAAATATGGAAAATCATGACTTGAATATCACAGACAATAAATAATTTATAGAAATGTTGTCTGCAAAAAGAGTCTGTGTCATCTATTTTGACCACATTGTAAATTAATAGCTTCTAGAAGAAGCCAGGTCACTGAGCTTTTAAGTCACATTGCAGTGACAGAATACAGAAAATATTTATGCCTATCAAACCACCATGTATGGTGGCATCAATATATTGGCATCAAATGGGAAGGGGACAAAAGAGGCATCAGCTAATTCTACATGTTGGCAATACATTGCCCACTGATGTGCACAGCATCACAGAAGGATCCAGGTCAAACTAAGCTCACTAAAGCTAAGGTTACTAACAAAAGATCGCAGCTCAACTTATCTCTTGGTAATCTTGGTGGCATCTTTTGCCTGAAGAAAATTGTAAAGTTGAATCAAAATTATAAAAAAACAAAGTTGTAATGAATTTTGGAAAATGCAGAAGGCGATTTGTTTTTATATGTCAAAAGTACCACCTTCAGATACATCAGGTCATGTAAAGCTGATGTCATATTGCATAACTTTTTCTCGTTGGATATGTCAGATTTGCTGATCGCAGTTGCTCATCTTGTTTCTGCACCATCTCAAATGACATGACTGAAAATGACAGACAATGTCACATTTACTGACCGAGTGCCAATATTCCATGTCAGTCGTACTCAATCCTTTCTCTGAGTATTGTGATGCATGACGGAGCTGGTGCTGTAATAAGGACTATGAACTGCAGCAAGTTCAACAGCAATCACTGTCCTTTATTTATTTAGTTTTATTGGGTTTTAATACGTATAACATGAGACATCAGGCAGAAGAGCTTATGTTCTTATTGTGATGTTCAAAATATGCATGCACTACATTCTATGCATTGTACTTGTGTCTGAACTCTCATTGATTTTCTTGCACATAAACAGTCTAACACTTCAACCAAAGACAAACTCAGACCTGTTTGATTTTATCGTAGCCAGTCACAGACTTGTTGGTCTCAATCATTTGACATGTCACATTAGACGATAGACTTCATGGGAAAGTGCTGCTGACTGCTTCTGTCTGGCTAACACTGTATAAATGAAGACTATGACTCACTGGAAAAGTCACCTAAAGTGGCATAACTTCAAGGTAAGAATCAATAGGGATTTAAAATTTTAAAATGTAAAAGAAGTTTTATATCAAATTTTTAGATTCCATAATTACAACCTTTAACCTGACAAGTGATCACAGAAGCCAAAGAGGATTGTTTTTTCTTTTTCTGTCACTACGAGCTTTACATATTTTCATTTTTGTTGCCATATTTAAAATGGGAGAAAAAAACTTGAAACATTTACTTTGTCGATCTTATAATGGTTTAAAGGTGTAAAAGAGGGGTGTCAGGGACCTCTGGAAATGTGCTAATTTGCAGGGTTTAGCTAACAGAAAGCTGAGCGCAGGAGTCACGGTCAGATGACTGACGATATGAGACTGTTGAATTCCAGTATTTTATATTTATATAACATAAAAAAAAACAACTGCAACAATAAACAAACAAACATTCTGAAGATAAACCAATATGGCAGAAAGAAAAAGTCTGTCATGAACAGGCCACCACTTCTGCTTGAGGGCGTGACCTTATTAAACTATCTTACAAAAGGTATAAATGTTTGTCTCGTGTCAATGTGTCAGTCAGTCTTCCAAAAAAAAAAAGGTCCAAATGTATAAAAGACGTGTATAATTATATCACTAATGTATTTGTCAGTTACTCTTCCAATTCTCTCCAAATGTAGTAAACTAAAGTTTAGTGCAGGGCTACTGCCTGTAACGGCATAATGTATCATTAAAAATGGATGTTTTGTGTGATGCTAGTTAGAAGTAAAAGGTTGTGTGACTTTTGTTTGCAGAGTGACATGATATGTCTACTTAAGATTGACATATCCCAAGTGATAGCATTCTCCACAGTTTCTATATTCCATAGTACCACAGTACCACCAACATTGGAGTACTAACAAGGCCACCCCAATTATAATGAGAGTATTTTGCATGCTGCTCACACAAGTTATTTGTATATTTGTATATACTGGCAGCTTGCAAATTTTAAAGGTTCAGGGAAAAGTATAGAGCTGCATATAAATTGTGAATAGGCTCCAGCTTTTCCACAAACCCTGCTCTGGATAAGAGGAATTGGAAAATGGATGTGAAGCTGGAATGATATGACATATTCTTATTTCTGCAAAAAATTAACCTTCAGACGATTGACCTCTCGTTTTCTCAAGAATATAAGGCTGTATAGATGAGCTTGTGGTGGAGGGAATAAGTTTGTGCCATGCATATTATATGGCTGCAATGTAACCACAAATCATCATCATTTCTCCACCACCATGCTTCATGGTTGGCAATTTCCAACTAAATGAGCTTTGTGACCACAGCTGTGGTTTTCCGTGAATATTTAAGCCAATGCAGTTATACTTTCACAAGTTTTCTGCCATAACATCCTCTCATTAGTCGTGAAGGTTGTATGTTGTGACTTACGCAGGTAAATATTCATTTGGTTGCATTTTGGCTATTTTTTTCTTATTATTTACAATATTGTCGTATACTTTAAATTTTGCTCATACCACACATTACCATTCATTATACAGTATACAGTATATATGAGGGACTGGACCCTAGCTGTGAATGATCCCTACTAACTCTGTCTTTGATCATATGTTTTGAGACTATTCTAAATTCAGACCATTCTAGGGAAGATATTTCATTAGTTAAATGTCAGATTTACAAATGTTCCAAATTCTTTGATGGCATTGGTCAGAGTAACACTCGATTGGACTAATTATGTAATAATAAACTCACAGTCATTTCATACATTACATTCTGAGTGCATTAATTGATTTTACAGGAAGTATCCTAATGCACTTTCCATAGCTTAATTCGAAAGGCAACATCCTATAGTGCCTAAAATGAGAAAAAAAAATCTAATTTTCTTTGTGTTTAACAGTGTACAATTTTTAAGAATTTGGCAATAATTTGTTGATGGTATTGCAAAATAAGTTAGCTGGCGTTCTTCTTTATGTCTGTTGTTTTACATTATATTGAGGAACTATTTCATAATGGAGCTTTTTGATCAAATATCTGTTTGAATTTAGCAACGATGAAGGTTTATTAATTATATTTTTGAGTGGTATATGTTTTACATACAGCAATGTGATTTTTATAGTAGATTGTGACTGATTGTTTGATATCATTTTTAATGCAATGCATTCTTTTAAACTAAAGTAAAAAATGTACAGAATGATCCATAAAGTACTTCCATAAAAATGTCACTTTAATGATACTGCAGAAAATCACAGAATGGAAGAATTTACAATATCATACAATAAATGACACTGTACAATAGTATACAATCAAGCACATAAATTATATTGTACATCAATAAATGTAGAATAAAATAAATAGGAAATTGAACGAAGCAAACAAATTCAATAACATCCTGTAGGAAAATTTTACTGCTCAAAGGTGGATCGTTGATTGTTCATGAGACTTTAAAAACATTCTCATTTATTTTTCATTTAAGAATTAACTTTGTCACAGATATTTCTCCTAAAATTCCTCAGAAGAAATAGCTTTAGACAGAAAGGGGACATGAGATACAACTGAAGTCAAAGGAGTGAAAATTGAGAATTTGGTTTGAAAAGCATGATATATTTTGTGAGATCTCTTGCTAGTTTTGTTGTAATCTCTTTCAAGACTTCATATTGATTACTTATTATTAGACTAACACCTTTATCCAAGGTGACTTACAGCATTTGAGATATAATTGATTCCATTTTTTTGTTTTTGGAGTACAAGCAGATGAAGTGACTTAGTCATCGTCACATGGTGTTAGCAGTGGGATCTGAACACACAATATCAGAGTCTGAAGTCCAGAATCTTACCTACTATGCCACACTGCCTGCCTTTTCTTTTAGAATGAGTATGATCTAATCTGATCACAGCAATATAAAATAGAGCAGCTGATAGTACTATTCAGAAGCAAACTACAGTTTTGTAGTCATAGTAAACTGTTTTATTACCACAAGCACCTGTTCATACATTTCACCACGTATTAATGCACACACAATGTAGTAAAAAATGTCAAGACAATAACTAGAAAATGTGAGTCCATTGTGTGACTTTGCTCAGATTTCTGATGAAACTCAAGGGGAGACATTTGCAAGAATACTGGAGTATTTGTTTTGTCAGGAGAAAAACCTGAGAAGCATGAGACAAAGTAGATGTCTCCATTTTATTTCTTTCAGATCTCATTGTTGTCTAGGAGAAGCTAAAAGGATATTAAGGTGATTAGTAAGGTGATTTTTCATTCCTTTAGAATTTCACGTGAAACACATTGTCTCAAATGAAGTAAACAAGCTGCACAGACAAACAGATTAGTACAGAGGAGGCTTAAAGCCTCTGTCCACGCCGACCTTTACAGAGGTGTGTGTGTTGAGGGGTCTTGGATTTGTGTTTCTTCTTTTCTTTCTCTTTATTATCCAGAATGCGCTCAGGTATGCCAAAAAAGTTGTCAGCCAACTTATAAGCTATCTCCACTTATATATTTCTGTGCTTGAGTACATGTGTATGTGTGCATGCGTGCAAGCGCTTGTACGTGCCTACATATGTGCGTACATTTATATTTAAATAAATTATGAATCTCAAAACTACTAGTGTTACATTTTGGGCCTGATCCTATGATTAATTGGAGCAGATGGCAAGAATCCCAATTGAATTAAACAGTTTCTACAGCTGTTATCACTGGACATGGGTTGAACTGTTTTTGAAGGATGTGGAAATAAGTACTGGACAGAACCGAACCAAAAACAATAGGCCTGGAGCCAGTAACAACACAGACACGATAGGCTTTTTTGGAAGTTATCATTGAACATACTGTAGGTTTCCACAAACACATACACACAAACATTTTCTCAACATTTTGAACATCATAGAATCAAATTCTGAAGTTGACTATGTCACACACTTGCATATGGGAGACAGCTAGAGGGACCAATCAAAGGTAATTCCACACCAGGCCAGGGGCCGCTGGGGTGCACTAATCTTTCCTCTGATATTCCTGCAGATCAAATATGGGAAATTCTGCCTGAGTCCAATGACGTCACTTCCGGTTCCAGGCCAGAAGATGTCACTTTCGGGTCCAGGCCCCGAAGACGTCACTTCTGCCGACCTGCCTTAAAACCTCGACAACCTCCCTCTGTAATCAGTTCTGTCTTGGACTCAAACCTGCTCACAACTTTACTTGTATTTATCCATTTTTGCAAACAGTGATTAAGTATACGGGTGGCTGCCCCAAAACCTTTGTCTGTGTTTCAATGCTGATTATTTTCACAACTGGAATAGTGAACTTTTTGACCCTATCACCAAACTTCCATTTACATGGAAGTACAAATAACACAACAGATACAAACAGTGAAAAGAATACAAACAAAATGATTATAGAAATCCCCTCATTAGCATCCTCAATACCCACTCCAGCCCTTTGTGGACAGATGAATAAGCAGGCATCAAACTGAAAAGGCAGAGCAGAAGGCCTGAACGAATTAAAAACTCCCCAAGCCACTGATCACCTGCCATCATGCTGAGCAGCAGATAGCCACTTTTTATTATTGTAACTACCAGTCTGCAAAATGAGGTCTTCCAGAAAGCAGAAGTAAGAGACTCAGGGGATTTGTAAAGAGAGTCCAATGCTAATTTTAATGCAACAGTGTCAAAGTAGAAAAGCAACCACTGTTTCGACGTGAAGGGTGTTTTGATCTTAGAAAGATGAAGATGAATGTCGTGAGCTCCCGTAGAGTAAGGGTGAAAAACAGAAAACCTACACCAAAATCTTTGTGGAAGCACCTCTTTGATCTCTCTATACTTAAAGGGAACAATAAAGAAAAGTGTAAGCATTAAGAAGGAACAGGCAGAATTGAGATCACAAATGCAGGCAAGAGTCGGGAAACAAAAACACAGAAAAAATCGAGCATCTAAGTCTAAATACAGAATCAGAACTGCGGCCAAAATAACTAGCTATTGTCTTTTCCCTAACTAATGCAGAGTGTAAAGTTTTCTGACTCTGGCGGAGTGGTGGCTCTGAGGCTAAGGATCTGTGTTGGTATCCTGAAGGTTGCCGGTTTGAATCCCCGTCACTGCCAAAAGAGATCCTACTCTGTTGGCCCTTGAGCAAGGCCCTTAACCTGCAATTGCTCCAGGGGTGCTGTACAATGGCTGACCCTGCACTCTGACCCCAAGGGGTATGCGAAAACTAACAAATTCCTAATACAAGAAATTGTATAAAGCGAAATAAAGAACAAAAAAAAAGTGTATTTCAAGCCATTGTCCCGAAATGGAGGATGTGTGTTCATGTCACATGTCACAACGCTATTCCATCACATTACGGGTATGGGATATTTTTCTGTAAACATCCTGTCTATGACCATCCGAAACAAGCCACAAAACAATGGTGCCCATAGCGAAGCATTATTTTATAATGGCATCACTGGCATATGCTGAAATATCGGAAAAAGCGTCCACACCAAATATAAATACACAAAAGGTATAGCAGTGAAAACTAGAGGTCCAATAATGTATATCACAACTGAGTACAGAGCAGATAAGTCCAGGAGGATGATGATATTGAAAAAAAAGGAAAAAGGAAAGAGAGTCAGAAATGAAAGGCCAGAGGGAGGAATCATTGCAGCAGAACATAAACAAGCGGAGAAAAGTTTAGAGAACAAAAGTAGCAGCAGTGGCTCAAAAGTCAGACCATTTCAAATGTAACATATAATCAAAGCATGAATTTGAATTGAATATGTTGCTGATTATTTATGTTGGCTGAATTTATAATTCAGTATAGTAAAGGAAGCTGGGATCATGCAGAAGTTCAGTGAATAAAACCCCATGCTGACGTACATCATATCAAAACGTATCTTTATGAAATTGTGTAGAAGTATTGACATTTATTTCTGAAACACTCAAAATGTGTAAAATAGGGAAAATAGACACCTGATCAAGCAAATAGTAAAAAGGCGAGTAATGTGAGTGTGTGAAATTTAACAATGCAGCCCTCAAGGAACTGTACATTAGACTTAGTTTTAAAACTGTTGAGCAAATTTAGAAACAGAAAAGCCTAATTCAGAAAGAATTTCAATGAGAAGGCAGCATTTGAATGGAACAAAAGAGAGAACCCACCACAGCCTACTAGGAGCCAAACTTTTGAGGGCCCCGGTTTCACCTACCTGGCTAAGTTTTATGGAGCAGCTTAACTTACTGTACAGCTAAATTCATTTTTGCCACTTATGTTATCTTTCATCATCCATAAGGCAGATTCATTCTAGTTTGTGGCACAGTCTCTTAACCATCTTTCTGTGTGCTATTGTGTGTTGATTGAGAAAATAATACCTGTCTTTGTAGGAGCGGATCATCGTAATTCCCAGGAGGAAGTACATCATCATTGATAAGGCAATCATCGCAAGGCCCAACAGAATGGCTCTGTCTTCTCCTGCTTTTAAAGCTGTAACAGTTTTCTTTTTGTCCAAGAGCTCATACTGACGTATTTTCTGGTAAAATGTCCTTAATGTATACCAGGAAGGGAAAGAAAAATACACAAAATGCGTTATTTTCATTATTCTTTTCTTTTGAACAACACTCCTGTATCTTCGCTATCATAGGTATTGTTTCCAATGTTACAGTGTTTCAATGAACAAACAAACTCCATTCCAAAGTTTTAAACTGTACAGTTTGTGTTTTTGCAGCTCATGGATTTTTTGGTAAGGCTGTGCTGTTTTTATAATAGGCTGTATAAGTTTTAATATCATTTTGGAAGGTTAAACCAAACCCAGTTGTTGTAGGTGTACATTCCAAGTCCCTTTGTGGCCTTCTTATTTTGAATCTGTAGTTCAAGTATAGGAACATTGTGGCAAAGTTAAATCTGTCACGTGAAGTGTGCCATGAGCTCACCACCCTCACATTTAGCTCATCCAGCTCAGCTCTCATTTGTCTTTTTAATTGTCAGGCCAACTGGTGCAAGGTTGCAAGTTAAAGTGGATCAGAGTTGGGATGCTGGAACATATCCCAGCAGCATTGGGTTCAAGGCAGAAACCTGCTCATTATATGGCCCCATCATGCACACAACCATACCATACTCATACACACACAGGTGTCAATTTAGAATCATCAGTTAACCATCTTTGGTTATGTTTTATAATAAATATCTGAAGAAAATGAATAAGCACTCTACATTAATGGGTGCTAGAGTGGTACAGTGGCTAGTGCTGATGCCTCACAGCTCCTGGAGACTGGTTTTTAAGCGGCTGTTCATTGTGTGGAGCGGTTTTGTTTCCAGTTACTCCAATTTTTCTCCCCCACAATAAGACATATAGGTTAGATTTATTGTTGGCTCATTGAATGTGGGAGATTGAGTATTAGTAAAACCTTCAATGGACTCATTTGGTGCTTAGGGTTGGTCCTCATCTTGTCCCAAAGCTAATGTAGACAGACTCTGGACCATAAGTTGCATAAGGAATGGATAAAAGAATCTAAATTCATCATGACCATCATGCAAATATGTCAACTGAAATGAAGATTGGTTGATCATCAACAGGCTTTTTATGAATTCTCAGTAGTATTTCCACATGGAAATATTTACAAAATTAAGAATAACTACAAAAATCACTGAGGTTTTACTTTGAAACAGGACAAGATGTTGGACTTCACAAGATGCTGTTTGATTCCCAGACAGCAGACCAGGGAAACCCTTCATACACAACAACTGAGCTTAAAATCAGCATTTTATTTTATATAAGTGATTGTAGAATTAAAATTGATCTTTTTCAGTCCTGCATTAAATTCATTTGCATTTTAAATAAATTTGCACTTCAATGTGAAAATATTCATTATTCTACTGACAATGTAAATGTAAAGTTCTGCTCAAGTTACATCTCCTGCTATGTAAAAATGACATTTTTGAAAAGACTAATTTATTAGTTTCAGTCAAAGAGGAAATCTAGAAGGAAGAAAAATACACATACCATACTAAACATAGAAATTCAAATAAAAATGGACTTTCCTATCTACCCTCTTTATAGTCATACCTTCTTTCATGCTGGGTACCTTGAGAAGCTCTGGTGCTCGTCCAAAGGAACATACTTTTGGACGTCTGAGTGCAGCTTCTTCTGTACGCTGAGCTTTGAGTGGTATAACGTGAAGACCTAAAGGAGACATGAAGAAGCAAATGAATATGTACATATACACATATATATATGTATATATATATATATATATATATATATATATATACAGTGTGTGATAGATAGTGACAGATAGGGGGTGCTATCGCTCCCTTGAACCCTTGTCCAAGACACCAGACACCAGGTAAAAGTCCAATAATCTTCTTTATTTGGACAAATACAGTGCACAAGCACCCTCCTCTCCACAATACTCATATAATAAATACCAATAATCAATAACAATACAATCCTCCACTCCCAGACGCGTTGCCATCCTTCCACCCAGCTCAGCTCAACGCTCTAGTATCTCTCTCAGTCTTTTATAGTCCCTGACCCGGAAGTGTTTCCAATCCCCAGTCCATGTGATCTCCTATCACTTCCGGGTCAGATAAAAAGTCCTTTTCTTCACCCCGGAAGCACGTCATTTCCCTTTTCCGTGTGACTCGGATGTACTTCGGGTGTAGGGAGAATATCCTTTGCTCCTCCCTGTTGCGGCCTCCATGGTATCCAGCAGGTCTGTGGATAAAAACTCCATTGTCCAGGATTCCCTGCTGGTCTTCGGGGCACCTCCATGTTGCAGGGAGGGCTCCATCTGGCAGCCTGGGGGTATTGGCCGTGATAAACGATATATGTACAGCGGAACCTCGGTTCACGAGCGTCTCGGTACACATACAACTCGGTTTACGACCAAAAAGTTCGCCAAACTTTTGCCTCGGTTCATGACCACACACTCGGTATACGAACAAGCCAGTTTCCCTTTCGGTTTGTGCGCGCTGATGATTTCCGCACGTGTTGCATTGTTCTCAGTCAGACGTGTGTGCTTGTGCGTGCTTGCACGTGCGTGCATGTTTTTGCTGTGAACTCTTTGTGCTCTATTTCATTTCCCTTCCGGTTCATACTCGCCAATTACTGTATTTAAGCACGTGTTGAGCCGCTCCCTGTTCATTGTTCTCAGTCAGACGTGCATGCTTTATCTGTGATCTCTTTGTGCCCTACAGTATTTTGTGTGCTTTTGCGGTTAGCCAGGGCTTCTAAGCAAGTGAAGAGTGGTGAGAAGAAAGTTTTGCAGAGAATTGAAATCGAAGTAAAGAAAGAAATTATTGAAAAGTATGAGCATGGCATTTCTGTTACTGATCTTACCGGCGAGTACCAGAAGTCAAAACCTACGATTTCGACTATTCTAAAGCAGAAAGAATCTATTAAAGCAGCTGATGTTGCAAAAGGAGTTACAGCGTTAACCAGGCAGAGGCCTCAAGTGCTGAAAGAGGTGGAAAAACTGTTTACCAGTTTATTCATTTACCAATTTGAGAACCCTCATGCTTTCAAGCAGCACAATGTAAACAAAGCCAGACTGCCAGTAATGTGGAGGGCAAACACGAAGGGTTGGGTCACAAGAACTTTGTTTTTGGAATGGCTGCATGAGGCTTTCGCTCCCACCAGCTAAACAGCTAAAAACACCAGAAACCCAAGAAATCACAAGAGAGAAAACACCTGAAGGAAAACATCCCTCTATCGCGGAGCCAGACTCTCCCTCAAAACTGTAACCTTCTCTACACCCAGTTCCTCCTCACTTCATGTCAGAACTCGACTCATGCAAGGTTAGTTTTCTTGGTGGTTTATGGTTTTTGTATTATGGATTTTTCAAATGTTCATTTTTCGGTTCATAGCGTGAATTGTTGCAGTGTTACTTTTCACTTTTTACAAATGTTCATTTTTTTCCCCTGTGCTTAAAACTCATTAAAAAAAGTGATCAACTTGCAAGGCTATAGCGCAAACTCCTGTAATGTTACTTTCTTGGTTGCTTGTGGTTGGTTTTTAAATAAAGTTCTGATTTGTTCAAATGTTCCTTTTTTCCCCCCTGTGCTTAAAACTCATTAAAAAAAAGTGTTTATACAGAGATCGGCTTGCAAGACAATAGCGTGAACTGCTGCAATGTTACAGAGAGAAAGAGAGCGCGTGTGCTGGAGAGCATGGGCTTGCGTGCTGGAAAGAAAGAGAGAGAGAGAGCGTGGGCTCACGTGCTGGAGAGAGAGAGAGAGGGCATGCAGCTGAGAGCGAGCCTGCGCTTGTAGCTGAGCAGGGCGCCTGGGTGTTTGTGTCAGTGTTATTCAATGTTTTTGCATTCTATGGTATAATTAACTATATTTGTGCTTAAAAATATATTTACATACAGTTTGTACAGTCTGGAATGGATTAATTGTATTTACATACAATCCTATGGGGGAAATTGCTTCGGTTCACGACCAAATCAGTTTACAACCAGAGGTTTGGAACGAATTATGGTCGTGAACCGAGGTTCCACTGTACAGGGTGGTCCAGATCTAATTATGCAATTATGAAAAGGCGAACACATCGCACCCGCTGTTCAACTGACAACCGTTGCCACTCCATTTTGGAATGCAGGGCAGGTGCTGCCATCTATCAGCAACAAAAAGAATTTTTTGTAAATTCTCTATGTAATAAACTTAATAAGTTATAGCGTAATGAAAATTGCATAATTAGATCTGGACCATCCTATATATATAGCCTCACTCATATAGTCAACAGCCGTATGAGTGTATAATGTTTACTACAGCATTGTGACTGTGTGTATGTGCGCTCGCTGTGAAGTGCGAGTCCCCGTCTTGCGCCCCAAAACACAAAGCTGAGTCTCAGTACTTTAACAACACTAGCTTTATTCAGCTTGAAACAGCAACAGCGCGGTTATTTATTGTAGCGGGATCTTTATAATGTTCCTTGTATCACCCATCGACGGGAAACACAGCATGTCTGCGATCATTTTGGATACGCTTATACGGCGAACTGCTACAGCGCTGGGAGACTGCGATTGCTTTGGGACGGTCTTCTGGTGTCGTTCCGTTGAGTGGAATCCCACAAGAGTTTAGAAACTCACTCACACCAGCCATGATTCTTTTTAAAGGTAAAGTGCAGGTTAATTTGTTTTATGTATTTTTACTTTATATTTTGTACTAGTAGAATACCAAGGCCAGAGCATGAGAAGTAGTGTGTAAAAGAAGTTATGAAAAGGAAAAGGAAAAATTTTAAAAATAACGTAACATGATTGTTAATGTAATTGTTTTGTCATTGATATGAATGTTGTTGTCATATCTATATATATATATCTATATATTATATATATATATATATATATAACTATATATATATATATATATATATATATATATATATATATATATAGCAAAATACCCGCGCTTGGGTGCAAAACAGGCAAATACATTGATTTTCTGAATATATAAAGTCAGCGCTGGAATATATAAAGTCAAAACTTGAATAAATAAAGTCATTCCCAAATATATAAAGTCAAAACTTGAACATATAAAGTCAGCGTCGGTATATATAAAGTCATTCCTGATTATAGAAAGTCAACATCGGAGTATATAAACTCATTCCTGAATATATAAAGTCAAAGTGAAAATATATTGATTGAAACGACTCTGAACTGAAGTAAGTTAACAAAAAACGTATTCAGAAAAATAAATTAAAAAAACACTGTTCAGTTAATGTTTTGAAAATAATGCATGTGCCCTGCCCAGGATTGGTTCCTGCCTTGCGCCCAGTGGTGACTGGGATTGGCTCCAGCAGACCCCCGAGACCCTGTGGTCGGATTCAACGGGTTGGGAAATGGATGGATATTCCAGCACTGACTTTGTATATTCCGACGATGACTTTATATATTGAACGGACGAAACTTCACTTTGGTAACTGATCATGCTCCACTTCAATACCGACAGAAAGATACAAACTCTCGCCTCATGAGATGGTTTCTGGGCTTACAACCTTACCGTTTCACAGTAAAACATCGACCAGGTTCTGAACACGTCAACGCAGACGTATTATCAAGACTAAATGAACCTGGTACAGAGAGTCGCTTGATTCACGGGAATGTGAATAAAGCTGAGGGGGAGGGTATGAGCTGGAGGCCTGATCGCACCCCAAGAAGATACAGACGCCTCTGGGCAAACCACAACCCCTGAAACACAGACTACCCTCACATTGCTCTTTACTTTCTCACTTCCGCTATAACGCGTAATGCAAACCTTGCGCGATACTCCGCTAACTTAAAAGCCTTGTGCAGCGCCTGTCAGTTGAAAATTGATTGTTTGCTTGCTTTTATCGCTCTCTCTCTCTGCTCCTAGCGGAACTGTCATCTCTGACTTGTCATGGAGCACGTTTAAGCTCATGTGTTTGCAGTGTTTCACTAAAAATCCTTCTTGTTTCTATGACCTCCAGTGTCTCTGTGCAAATCTGTGACCCAAGCGTGACAATATATTCCGACGCTGACTTTATATATTCAAGATTTGACTTTATATATTCCAGCGCTGACTTTATATATTCCGAAATATTCCGACACCGTCTTTATATACTCAGGTTTTGGGAAGCGCTGATCAATGTAATCGATATACCAGGAAATCATGCATTGACAGAAGTTCAACTTTGCTTGTAATTGAAACTGTGATTAAATGCATAATTTTTTTAATGCGTTATGGAGCACATGCATCGAAGCTTCTCAGCTGTGTGATTGTCAATGTAACCTTTTGTAAGTAGTGCTTGGAGGATTCAGTGTGGAGAAACTCTAGAGACAGCGTGTGTATTAACTTGTGGATTTTTCTGTGAGTATTTGGTAGCAGCGTCACAAAGTCACTTCTGTAAGACTGCGCTGGCGGAGCTCAGCTCAGAGCGAAATGAGGTGAATGGGAGGGGAGATGATGACATGACTTCCCCACCCGCCTTAACTGTCAATCCCCCACAAACACAGTCTCTAGGAATTTGCATAAATACAGCCGTTCACGTGCAATTTTAACTTAGTTACAAAGTGATCAGAACTCTCGTTTATATCCTGCGCCCTCTCATTAAACTTGTATCCCGCATTACCCGTGGGCATATCAAACGCCAGCGGCAACGTGTCTATGAACTTAATTTAAACTTCAGGTTTACACCGTGCTTTGTTTCCGAAGTAGCAGCACTCATGAATATGGGTATATGTCACTCGCTCACTTCTTATTGTTTCGCTGTTTCGCTGGAATCGCTGCCTGCCACACACACACACACATATAAAGTTATATATATACACATATATATATACATATACATATATATATATATACACATATACAAATATATACATATATACAGATATATATACACATATATATATACATATATATTATATATATATATACATAGCTATCTACATCATATATACACGCACATACATACATACACACACACAAATTATATATATGTGTGTGTGTGTATGTATGTATGTATGTGTGTGTATATATATACACACATACATACAAACATACACACAAGTATATATATGTGTATAATATGTATGTGTCTATATGTGTGTGTATAGCTTTGGTTACTGAGTGCAAGGGAAAAATAAAATGTAGCCTATAAGTTATTAAACAGTAAAACATTAATGTTTTAAGAAGTACAGGTACATTGAGCACTACTGGAGTGGTTGCGGGTAAACTACATTTTAAAGACTGTGTAACACAACAGGTAAGTAGTACTAACAGCAGCTAAAATGTATATGGATCATCTCTCGGTAGTAGATCCCTTTTGAAAGGTGCTACACGACGGCTGTGTTATAGAAATTACATGTGAATGTCCAAATTTCTGCATCTGGTAATGTGCCTTACCAGCAATTAAAGAAAATTAGTTTTGTATCCTCTGCAGTGTTAAGAGAGAAAGGCTTTCGTTTGGGATAAAAGGAAAAAAGTTGTAAAGAAAGGAAAGTTCCATTTTTCTTTTATATAGTATAGAGAGATGTGTTCGCTGACGATATAAGCGCCTTTTGGGGACAGTCACGGTGGGTCTTGTGTAGACTGGTGAGATGTCTCCGCCATTAATCGGCTGTGATGGCACTGTCAGTCCTCCACTTGTGTGTGTGTCTTCATAATCCGAGCTGAGGACCTCATAATCGTATACGTGCAAAAGAAAGTGCGGAGCGCCTTAATATTAGTTTGCCGCGGTGTAGAAAAGGGGTCCTGTGTTTGCACTTGTCAGGGCTATAGCGCAGGGGGAGGATGAAAAAAATTAAAAGTGCTCACTTTGACTTAAGGCAGAAGCGCAGTCAGTGTCTCAAAGGCTGGCACAGCTATGCGCGCGTGCCGGCTGCTTGACTTTTGCTGGGCAGGAGACCCCAGTTTTTGCAGACACGTTCACGATATCAAAAGTCTCCGCACTCTTTGGAGGTCATTCATATATATATATAGCAAAATCCCCGCGCCTCGCAGCGGAGAAGTAGTGTGTTAAAGAAGTAATGAAAAAAAAAAGGAAACATTTTAATAATAACGTAACATGATTTATATTGTCATGAGTGTTGCTGTCATATATATGCCTGCCTGAATAAGTCACCCTCGCTTCGCTCTTACTTTTTTACCGTTCATTTAATCATGGCTAATATATCTATACTAATAAAAGGCAAAGCCCTCACTCACTCACTCACTCACTCACTCACTCACTCACTCACTCACTGACTCATCACTAATTCTCCAACTTCCCGTGTAGGTAGAAGGCTGAAATTTGGCAGGCTTATTCCTTACAGCTTACTTACAAAAGTTGGGCAGGTTTCATTTCGAAATTCTACGCGTAAGGGTCATAACTGGAACCTATTTTTCCATATAATGTAATGGAGTCTTGAGTTGGAGATGGCGTCGGGCGGAGTTTGTGTGACATCATCACGCCTCCTACGTAAGTACGTAGAGAACAAGGAAGAACTCCAAACAGCGATGAGCACAAAACGCCATTTCACAATTGAGAAGGCAGAAAAACATTATGAAGCAAATGATGCATACAAGCATATTCATAAGTACAGCTACTGCGGAAACAAAGCACGGCGTGAACCGTAAGTTTATATTAAATTAAGTTCATAGACAGGCTGCCACTAGCGTTTGTAATTTAGTGCCTGCCCATATAAGGCCGTCCATCAGCGGCAATCCAATACAAACACTGCCGGTAAATATTCACGGGTGAAGGACTGTGCTTATGCAGAGGAAGATGAGATGGTCAGGGTGGTGTTTGGCACAAACTCATTGAAACTGCGAGAGAAACTTTTAAGTGCCGGGTCTTAGCTGACATTACACAGATGGCACCAGTACAGCTGGGAACCTTCGATGCAAGAACACCAAGCGGCTCACGTGAACTGACGCAGTGCACAGACAAAAAGCAACAGTTCCAAAGAGTGCTGAACAAAAACCGAATTACACAATTGAGAAGGCAGCAAAAAATATGAAGCGTCTTATACATACAATCATATTCATAAGTGCAGCTACTGCGGAAACAAAGCACACGGTGGAAAAAGTGAATGTCCTGCTAAAGGAAGACAGTGTAAAAAAACCCGTGCATGCAGTTTGTCACATCACAGATAAAAGGAAGACGAGCTGTTTATTGATGCAGTAAGGAACTAATCGATGAATGAAACCTCTTATCTTTACAGCGATTGACAAACACGGAATGTAACTTGAACACATCCTACAAATACGAGCCTGATTGAAAGAAATAATGATAATCAAATCCTTGATGACAGCAACATTCAATAACACTCACAAAACAATTACTGTATATTGACAATCATGTTACGTTATTTTTAAAATGTTCCCCTTTTCATAACTTCTACTTCTCCACTGCGATACGGGTATATATATATAAATGTATATATATACCCGATCTACAATACATACTTTAGCATAGACAAGCCACACGCTGTGGCTAATTGTAGAGTCTTAAGCCTCTAATGCCGACATTCGAGGTTCGATTCGAGAGGGATGTACTGAGTATGTGCGCTACCGATTCATTTTACCTTCGCATCTCCTTGGTTTGGGACGTATGAAAAATATTAGGTTAACGCAGAATCATGTTACGTTATTTTTAAAATTTTCCCTTTCTTAGCACAAGCACAGCTGAGAAGCTTCGATGCATGTACTCCATAACGTTAAAAATAACGCATTTAATCACACTTTCAATTCCAAGCAAACGGGAACTTTTGTCAATGCATGATTTCCTGGTACATCCATTACACTGATGCACACATCACAGCTACAAAAATGTTAGAGTCGGAATAAAGCGCGTTCCTACGACTGATCATTTCGACTACCCGTGCGAAGCCTTGATAAAAGCATGGTTTTGTGCACACTGAAAAGCAAGCAAAATTAGATGCATTACAGAAAGCGGACTTTGTGGCTCTTACTGGGGATCATTGGACTTCCGTGACCGTTAGTAATTCTAAATACATCTAATTACAAAATGTTCAATGATCACACTGTTTTAGCCTAATGTACAAAATAATTTTGGCTAATGTTACTCAGAGTTTAAAGAGTAAGCTGGTCAAATTACCTTTTATGTTTCTGACTTATTTTTTTAAGAAGAAAAACTGCACTTTATGTTGAAATTTTGGTTATTATTATTTAAAGACAATACTATTCTGAAAATGTACTTAAAGTACTTAAACTACCACTTTATTTTTAAGTCTGCCCAATTTTAACCAGGGATGATATTTTTGTTTCTGTTTTGAATTCAAATGCAGTTTAAAGCTTTTTTTCAGAAATTAAAACAGCTTCAGTTTACAATATTCATGTCCATGTCTATTATTTGATTCTGTAAGCCCACTAAAACCGTTTTAAATTAAAAAAAAACATTTGCGATTTGGGGCAAATTTACGTGTCGATTACATACGATTAATCAAGATTAATTCTTACACAGCCTCTAATTAATTGGATTAATTTTTTTAATCGAGTCCCACCCCTAATATATATATATGTAGATTTGTATATATATGTGTATATACAGTATATATGTAGATATGTATATGTTGTATATACAGTATGTATATATGTGTGTGTGTATATATATATAACTGTATATATATGTGTTTGTATATATATATATATATATATTTATATATATGTTTTGTCAGGGATGCCAGGGGCCATGACCCGGCCGGGACGCCAGGAGGGACCGGAAGAGGGTCAGAGCCCTGCCTGGATCACGTGGGGTTCGCCTTCCGGGTTGCTTTGGGGACCACGGGTCAAGGGCATGGAAGCCTTTCCCTGTAGGAGCCCGTGGTCACCGCCAGGAGGCCCCAATGCCTTGGGACTTGTTTCCCCAGCACTCCTGCCACACCAGGAAGTGCTGGGGGGAAGATTTATAACGCCGCCCGGAGAGCAGCCGGGAGGACAGCCGGCACTTCCGCCACGCTGGGGCGGCCAACGGAAGGACTGCCGGGAACACCAGGTGCTCGTCCGGGTCAGCTATAAAAGGGGCCGTCTCTCTTCATTCAGGGCTGGAGTCGGGTGGAAGGAGGACGAAGCAGTGGAGAGTGGAGGCGGCCCGAAGAAAGGCATTGTGGCCAGGATTATTGACTGATTGGGGTACTGTGCACGGTGTGGATTGGGTCTTTGTGACCATTGTTCTGGGTCTTTGTGACCATAATTTGTAAATAGTGTAAATAAACGTGTGGTGGTTTGTGCAAAACAAGATGTCTGCCTGTCTGTGCCCGGGTGCCGTTGACGTCTGGCACAGCCGGCAGGATGCTCCGCCTGTTGCAAGGCGGGGATCTGCAACAAATAAATTTGTTGTGGACGGCCGGGCGCAGCAGGGGACACCACCCACGTTCCGCGGGTGCTGCGTGCACACAGCCCCGCTGGAGAGAAGAAACCCCACGGACCGCCAGGGGTCCGTTTGATGGCCATACTTCCCTGACACGGGCGGCGGTATGCCTAGCTGGAGAGCAGCGGTCTCCAGGGATCGTGCCATTGCTGCAGGCCGAGGCGGCATGGCGTCGGAAGAAGCCTCGCCGAGGAGGTGTCCTCGGTTGGACGGGTCCGGGAAGGTGAGTCCCCTGCCTAGTGGCAGCCGGCCCGGGAGGGCCGGGCGTGTTTTTTCTTTCTCAGGCAGGGACTTCCCGGATTCACGTCGGTGGCGGGCATGCCGGTCTGCAGGGTGCTGGCAACACGCGGCAGCCGCGAAGGCTGCGGAGAAGGAGACGCTGCGTCTCGAAGAGTGCTGGCAACAACGGAGCTGCCGGCAGGCATATCGACGCCGAGAAAAGGGAGGTAAGATGGCCGCGGACCGGATGTCCCTCCCCCTGACAGGCACGCGGTTGGACGGTATGTCTTGGGTGCCCGCCAATGACCGAAGAGAGGCGGGACCAAGGAACATTCGTCACGGGCCGGGGGGAGACCCGATTGGGCCAGAGGAGAGGGCCCACAGGAAGTGGCCGACGTCGGAGGCTGACGTACAGGTAGGCTCCGCGTCGGTTGACTTTCTGTCCTTGCCGGCTGCTCTGACGGAGCTGGGGCGTGCCTTCAGCCTGCAGAGCAGAGTGTGTTACAGTTGCTACGTGCCCTCCGGGCTGCAGTGCGGGATCTGGAGAAGAAGGCGCCGCGACCTTACGGAAGTTTCGACTGACAGCGGGGGCGCTGGGCGCTGGAATCTCCAGCCGGAGAGAACGGCGGATTTGGTGAGTACAGCCGACTCCGTACAGCAACTGGGAGGGTCTGCCGAAAATGGCTGTGATAACGATGAGCAGTTTCGAGTAAGCAGCCCTCCGACAAATAGTGCGGCGCTAATGGCTGTATGCGCTGGCGAGGGGAGTCCGAGAGGACGAGAATGGACACGGGCTGCTTAGTGCCCGGGTCCCAGTGCCCTCCGCCCCGAGTTGGCTGCGGCCTCGCGCTGTACTGTAGGGACGCAGACGGAAAGGGGCTTGTGTTTGTTAATACAAAGTCGCGTACCGTCAAGGCGTCCAAGAGTGAAGGGAGGATTAAGCGGCTGGGTGCTGCTTCCTCCAATATAGTGAGACGCGTTGCTGGGTGCACGCGTATGGCTGGCTGCCCTCTGGGGGAGCAGAGGGAATCCCTGAGGCAGGCAGAGAGAGAGCAGGCGGTGCCGACGACTCCATCATCGAGAGGGACACGGAAGCCGCGGAGAGGGTGCCGATCAGGCAAGTGCCGGGTGATTGGAGGGGAACGCTGCCCGCATGGCACGAGCTGGGTGCTGGCAGCGGTTCTGCCCTGTGTTCTCTTTTGTAGGGACGGACCCGGCGGGCTGAAGGAACCCTTCGTGGCGGAACAGCCCTCTGATGTCGGGCCGTCAGCGGAATGATCTCTGCCGCGCGCAGCTGCGCTCACAGCTGGAGGAGCCGACGGGGAACGAGTGGCTCGGAACAAAGGGCGCGGAGGTCTCGGAGGGGGTGCCGATCGAGGAGGCCCCGGGGTGCCGGTAAAAGGGGGGAGCACAACCTGTGCAAGGCACAGGGATGCACCATGGGTTGGTGCTCAGATTGTGTCTCCGCCCCTGTCCCTGCTAGGAGTGCGGGGCCGGACCCCGGCTATCCTCAGGTAGAACCCGTTTCGGGACTCTGCTGCCCTCGCGGGACGGGTCGCTCTTTCCCACGAGTGGTCTTCGCTGGCTGTGGGGCACTGTCAGGGATGCCAGGGGCCATGACCCGGCCGGGACGCCAGGAGGGACCGGAAGAGGGTCAGAGCCCTGCCTGGATCACGTGGGGTTCGCCTTTCGGGTTGCTTTGGGGACCACGGGTCAAGGGCATGGAAGCCTTTCCTTGTAGGAGCCCGTGGTCACCGCCAGGAGGCGCCCCAATGCCTTGGGGACTTGTTTCCCCAGCACTCCTGCCACACCAGGAAGTGCTGGGGGGAAGATTTATAACGCCGCCCGGAGAGCAGCCGGGAGGACAGCCGGCACTTCCGCCACGCTGGGGCGTGGCCAACGAAGGACTGCCGGGACCACCAGGGGCTCGTCCGGGTCAGCTATAAAAGGGGCCGTCTCCCTTCATTCAGGGCTGGAGTCGGGTGGAAGGAGGACGAAGCAGTGGAGAGTGGAGGCGGCCCGAAGAAAGGCATTGTGGCCAGGATTATTGACTGATTGGGGTACTGTGCACGGTGTGGATTGGGTCTTTGTGACCATTGTTCTGGGTCTTTGTGACCATAATTTGTAAATAGTGTAAATAAACGTGTGGTGGTTTGTGCAAAACAAGATGTCTGCCTGTCTGTGCCTGGGTGCCGTTGACAGTTTATATGTATATATATGTTTATATATGTGTCTGTGTGTGTATATATATATATATATGCCAGCAACACTCATGACAATGACAAAACAATTACATTGTCAATCATCTTACGTTATTTTTAAAATGTTTGCTTTTCTTTTTCATAACTTCTTTAACACACTACTTCTCCGCTGCAAAGCGTGGGTATTCTGCTAGTAAATTATAAAATGGAAGGAGGATTACACTGAGTATGGCTTTACCAAAACAATTATTGATGGCGAATCGATTATTCATAAAGCTTGAATTGGTGATCTTTTTTTTCTGTGTTAACGTCATATTTTTTCATACTTCTTCTCAAACCAAGGGGGTGCAAGGGTAAAATGAATCGGGAACCGCTGATCAATGTAATCGGTGTACCAGGAAATCATGCATTGACAAAAGTTCCCCTTTGCTTGTAATGCAAAGTGTGATTAAATGCATTATTTTTTAACGCATTATGGAGCACATGCATTGAAGCCTCTCAGCTGTGCTTGTGCTAAGAAAAGGAAACATTTTAAAAATAACGTAACACGATTGTCAATGTAACCTTTTGTAAGTAGTGCCTGGAGGATTCAGTGTGGACAAACTCTGGAGACAGCATGTGTATTAACTTGTGGATTTTTCTGTGAGTATTTGGTGGCAGTGTGACGAAGTTGCTTCGGACGACGGCGTTAGCCACGGAGCTCAGCTCAGAGCGAAATGAGGTGAATGGGAGGGGAGATGATGACGTGACTCCCCCACCCGCCTTAACTGTCAATCCCCCCACAAACACAGTCTCTCGGAATTTGCATAAGCACAGCCTTTGACCAGCAATTTGAACTTAGTTAGAAAGTGATCAAAACTGTCGTTTATACCCTGCGTCCTCTCATTAAACTTGTATCCCGCATTAGCCGTGGCATGACAAACGCCAGCGCAGCCTGTCTATGAACTTAATTTAAACTTTAGGTTTACACCGTGCTTTGTTTCCGAAGTAGCTGCAGGCATGAATATGCTTGTACAGTATGTGTCACTCGCTCGCTTCTTATTGTTTCGCTGCCTTCTCAATTGTATAATGCATGTTTTCTTAAGCGCTTTTTGGAGCTCTTCCTGGTTTTCTACGTAATGCGTTGACAGTCAGTTCACGTGATTACGTGGGAGGCGTGATGATGTCACACGAAACTCCGCCCCCCCACGTCATTCCAGCTCAACTCCATTACATTATATGGAGAAAATTAGCTTCCAGTTATGACCATCATGCGTAGAATTTCGAAATGAAACCTGCCCAACTTTTGTAAGTAAGCTGTAAGGAATGAGCCTGCCAAATTTCAGCCTTCTACCTACACGGGAAACTGGAGAATTAGTGATGAGTCAGTGAGTGAGTGAGTGAGTGAGTCAGTGAGGGCTTTGCCTTTTATTAGTATAGATTAAGCATTTTTATATGAATAGTTTTGGGTTGTGGAACGAATCATCTGAGTTTCCATTATTTCTTATGGGGAAATTCGCTTTGATATACGAGTGCTTTGGACTGCGAGCACGTTTCTGGAACGAATTATGCTCACAAACCGAGGTTCCACTGTATATTGTCACAAACATACACTTGGGAGAGAACTTGATGTTTTATCTAGTGGTAATTCCACCCTGAGCTTAGGGCTGAGGTTGTTCCCTATTACTTCTTCTTCTTCTCTCCCTTGCAGATCAAGTGACATCACTTCCAGGTTAAAATTTCATTGCACCCACCACTTCCAGTCTGGCTTCCTTTTAAAGGGTTCCACTATAATATGATGGCACAGGATTCACCTTCAAGGTGCCCCAACTGTTTATCTTGTCACACACGTGCACACGGAGAACAGTTTACAGGCTCAAATAGTGCTATTTGTCATCCAGACCCGGGAGTTGGTGCTCTCACCTGATCCTCTCTCCTTTTGTTCACCTGCAGATCAGCCAATGACCCTGCCTTTCAATGACATCACCACTGGTCCAACCACTGTTGACATCACTTCCGGCAAACCCTGATGACGTAATTTCCCAGAATCGACATGTTCTGGCCACCCGACTCCACCTATTTCTCCTATCTACCATATTTATAGCTCAGACCTAACCTGTTAGTTAGTTCAGTTGTGAACTCCGCTTCTACGAAGACGTGTTTCTTTTCTTTTTTCGGTATACAGCGTGGCCAAACCAAACCTTTTTCTGTTTGCTGCATAATTTTTTACTACACTCTTCTGTGTTTAATCTTACAATATCCACTCCAGCATTGACCTGACTGGATACTGGAGCATTGTCTAAATCTGAGAATACATGTCGGCATGTATCCTTTCCTTAATTATGACCAGTCTCCCTGCCCCTGCCACTGAGAAGCACCCCTAAAGCATGATGCTGACACCACCATTCCTCATCATAGGGATGATATTAGGCAGGTGATGAGCAGTGCCTGGTCTTTGCCAAGCATAGTGCTTGGAGTTCTGCCCAAACAGTATAATTTTTGACTCATCACGCCAAAGTATCTTTTTCCTCATGTTCTCAGAGACCTTTAAACTATCACATGCCTTATACTTGAGTGACATCCATTCCACCATAAATAGCTGATTGATGGAGTGCTTCTGAGATGGGCATCCTTCTGACAGGTTCTCCCATCTCAGCAGAGGACTTTTGAAGCTCTGTGTGACTGTCCATTGGGTTTTTGGTCACCTCTCTAACCACGGATCTTCTTGCCCAGTTACTAAGTTTTGGGCAGATGGCCAACTCTAGGAAGAGCCCTGCTGAATCCAAACTTCTTCTCTTATTGAGGCCACTGCACTCTTAGGAAAACTCAAAGTTTTAGAAATGGCTTTATACCATTGTTCTGATTTATGTCTCCCCACAGCGTTGTCACAGAAATCTCTAGAGAGTTCCTTGAACCTCACGTTTTTGTCCTGTCGTGCAGATTGCATTGCGGGACCTCATATACACAGGTGTGTGCTTTTCTAAACGATATCCAGTCGATTGAATTC
Organism: Polypterus senegalus; assembly: GCF_016835505.1. Lineage (NCBI taxonomy): Eukaryota > Metazoa > Chordata > Cladistia > Polypteriformes > Polypteridae > Polypterus > Polypterus senegalus. Next base: position 134,921,940 of record NC_053154.1, read on the forward strand.
ACCACAGGTGGACCCCAATCAAGTTCTTGAAACATGTCAAGGATAATTAAAGGAAACAGGATTCACCTAACCACCATCTGGCATGTCACAGCGAAGAGTCTGAATATTTACAGTAAATAAATGATAAATTAAATATGAGTAGTGGTGGCTGGCTCCTTTTATAGGACACCCAGAAGGAGTCCAGGGGCCTCATGTATAAACGGTGCGTACGCTCAAATCACGATGTATAAAACCTACACTTGGCGTAAAGCCACGCACTTTTCCACGGTACCTCATGCCTTGTCGTACGCAAGTTCTCCTCTCGGTTTTGCAAACTGGCGGCACCCAACATCAAAGCAATGCTACTGTTCCTGTGTGGTTACTCCTTATTTTCCTGACGCAGCTTTATAAATACACTGAAACTAACTGCATATTGTTTATTAGTGTAATGCATCTGATTGTAATTAACTTGTAACAATATAATGGTCCAGGGAATAGCCACAGTATTCCAAATAGCATAACTGCTTTAGCATTGTTACTCTCACTGCACCTTCTTCTTCTTTCCGCTGCTCCCATTAGGAGTTGCCACAGCGGATTATCTTTTTCCATATTACTCTCACTGTACTACTTGGAGTATTTATATCACTGTGCCTGGGTGGGGAATCACAGCAGCAGCTGATCAGAGAATTATCGGTATACAGCATCAAGCACATGCTGCCTCATCCACGGCAAAACATTTCAAAGCCTTTCCTGTACAGACCATGCGGTTCAGAAACATTTTCATCCCAAGAACTATAAACGTACTCAATCAATTGCTTCTTGTAGAACTATCTGTACTTTTGAGTAGAATTACCTCACTGTAAACTTGCACTACAGTTATAATATTGCAAAACCTGCGCCACTTTATAAAGCACGTATTTACATATGATGACGATATCATTTTTAAGGTGAAATGCAGCAAAATATGTTTATTATATTTTACAGATAAACTTTAACTTCATTTAAATAATCTAAATTCTTCACTGGGACTGGCGTGAAGGAGAGAATAATTAAACATGTACTATGAAGATATTTAAATGTTCCTTAAACGTTTTGAAGAATCGGCTATCTAAGCTTACAGATGGCTTAACGTCTATTACAGAGCTGATTGTGTGGCGATCCACCATGCATAAGATAAGATATTGACATTGGACTTATTCTATTGGACATAGAGCCGCCCATGAGTACTGCTGCAATAAATAATTTCATTGAAGGTCGCACACAATCACTGCGCCGTGAAACATGTTTAATAATGTTCTTTAACTCCTATCATCATAAAAATGATATCACGTATACATCTCAGTGTTTTAGTTATTCAGAGAGCTGTAATATCACGAATGTAATGGATTCTGTGTCCAGTTGGAGGAAGAGAGCCGGTTTAAGAAGCAAGTAGTGATTCACACACATAGATCACATAGAAGATCAAATACAAAACAAAGCATTTAATGTGCTACTTTAATTACAATGTGATTTGAGAAACTGGTTAATTAAACAATTTTAAGATGAAGTTTATGATGTTCTACTTTAATGACAAAATAAACTACGAGATTAAAGTGGAAATGTCGAGATTGAAGTTGACATTTCGTGCTTTTTCCCCACTGTGTGCCTTTTTTTTCTCTGTACCCTAATAATCTTTCATATGACACTCGGACTGTGGGCTACAACTCGCCTTTTCATGGTGACTTTGATATGTGAGCTTTCAAGTTTCTCCAACACTCTATGTCACTCGATCAACTTCCTTTTGTTGATTATACCACGGTTTATTTGAACAAATAGTATGTTTTTCCTTTGCCTCCACTTGGTATTCTCTAAAATTCTTATATTTTCCCCCGTGCTTTTCCCATTATCTTTTCACAGAAGGCTGAGCTTAAGGGCGATTTATATTGATTTGCATATTCAAAGAGGCATAATTCTAGGAGGAGTTGGGGCGTTACATAAAGCGCGTGCACGAGCGTTACTTTTCACGCTGACTGGGATTTATGTAGCGGAAGAACATGGAAGTTGGCGTATGCACAGATTCCTGCATCTGGATTTTTCTGTGCGTAAGTACATTTTGGCTTTTGTGCTTATGCCATGTTATAGTGTGAGTTCTACGCACGCCGTTATGAATGAGGCCCCAGGTGTCCAGCGAGCTTCTTCTGGCTGCACTTCTGGGTGCTAAATAGGGCTTGGCAATGGTCCAGATGCTCCCTGGTGGTGGTAAGACGGGGGGACTGCCCTCTAGCGTTCCAGCTGAGATAATGTCCTAAATACACTCTCTGCTCCGGTCCTTCCAATATCGAGCTGCCCCGGCTGAGTAATGGCCCCAGCATTCTGCCACAATATGTATTTATACGTATACTTAATTTATTTACATAACTATACAAAAGTATATATTCATAGTGAATATGTAGCAACGTATACTGTATATATATATACAGTATACACACGCTATATGTATGCATATAAATACATTCATCCATCCATTATCCAACCCGCTATATCCTAACTACAGGGTCACAGGGGTCTGCTGGAGCCAATCCCAGCCAACACAGGGCACAAGTCAGGAAATAAACCCTGGGCAGGGTGCCAGCCCACCACAGGACACACATACACCCACACACCAAGCACAATTTAGAAATGCACCTAACCTGCATGTTTTTGGACTGTGGGAGGAAACCAGAGGAAACTCACGCAGACATGGGGAGAACATGCAAACTCCACGCAGGGAGGACCTGGGAATCAAACCATGTTCTCCTAACTGTGAGGAGGCAGCGCTACCCACTGCGCCAACGTGCTGCCCCTATAAATACAGTACATATACACCTTAATCTACCTTTAATCAATTCATATATTTTCAGACACGCCTATTTTCTTTTTAATAGCCAATGTGGTACTGGAAGCCATTCCGGAAGTACTGGGCTTAAGCCAGGAACCAACCTATGATGGGACATCAATCCATCACAGGGTACATTCATTCATGCCCTCACACTCATTTATTCACATAGACATTTATGGAATATGGGAGGAGAAACTTGAACAAAAACACAGACATTGCCATTATTGGAATTTGAGTCCTCTGTTCTGGAGCCAAGAGGAAGCAGTGCCAACCACTGTGCCCCTGTACTCCTTCATGCTCATGTAGTTACACACACATACTGTGTACATCACGTTTTCTAACCCTCTGTACATCCATCCATCCATTATCCAACCCGCTATATACTAACTACCGGGTCACGGGGGTCTTCTGGAGCCAATCCCAGCCAACACAGGGCGCAAGGCAGGAGACAAACCCTGGGCTGGGCACCAGCCCACCTCAGGGCACACACACACCCACACATCAAGCACACACTAGGGACAATTTAGAATCGCCAATGCACCTAACCTGCATGTCTTTGGACTGTGGGAGGAAACTGGAGTACCCGGAGGAAACACACGCAGACACGGGGAGAACATGCAAACTCCACGCAGGGAGGATCCGGGAAGCGAATCCCAGTCTCCTAACTGCGAGGCAGCAGCGCTACCCACTGCGCCACCATGCCGTCTCCCACCCCGCTGTACATATACTACATTTACAATTGTATTTTTGTTTGTAGAGTAGAACATAGTCTTATTCAAGACATTTCTAGGCATAGAATATACTGTATGTGCAGTATATATATGTTGAAACCTTCAAAGACTAAAGAAAGGCAATAGTTTTAAGTACAATGTACCTGTATACATTTTTGAGGTGACTCTGGCCCTTTGTACAAATCCAGAACAACTAGATTTAGAAGAGATTAATCTTTCACAAAAAGTTCCAGTACCCAGGTGAGAAATATACATGAGAAGATACAGTAAGTGAGGCATACTGAAGAAGTGTGACTCACTTCTTTTCATGTTGCGGAGGGTGAGATAGAGTGAAGATATTGCAGGCATATATTCCACTTTTTTTTGTTCCACGCCATGCTGCAGTCAGTGAGACTGCACGATAGTAAAGGAGCTGTCCGTTGGGGAGACAGAGCAAGACTACAGGAAGGGCATGTCTGACTTCTATTGTTGCTGAGGGTGAAGTACAATAAAGCAGATGTGCATCTCCCTATTTTATTTGCTTCCACACGACACAATGAGTGGGCCAGCAAGAGTACAGGAGGCCCTTTTTGTGACATATAAGGAAAAATAAAGATTTTTTGTATTTCAATGTGATATTATATGACTTCTTGGCCTGTACATACAGTAAAAGTATACACTGTTTATTGAAATTGGTTGCTAGTGATATCCATTTGTAGCTACTGGTTTCCGTGCATTTCCTAGTATTTTTCACAAAATGGGAAACTGATTTTGCATTGTGAATATTTCCTAAGAGCAGAAATACCAGCTAGTACTTGGTTAAGTGTACAGATCTCCAGCATGCTTAAAGGTATGACATTATGGAGGTCATTCCACATGGGCCTTGTTATCTTCTTCAGTTGAGAGCTGATATTTGTTTTCAGACATTAAAAGCATAATGTGGGTACTATTGAAAACACTTCATTCTCAAGAGCTAAAGGGGCTTCTCCCAAAGAAGGCGCTGTCCATCCTTCCATTTTAAAAATATGTTTCTTCCTTCACAGGATTGGGAGGGGTCCAACCCTGGATGAGACTGCAGTACATTAAATATACAATCACACTCAGTGATACTGGACAAATTTGGAGTCACAGATCAACCTAAACAGCAAATCTTTGGCGTTTGACAGAAAGTCATATGGTGATATTAGGAGTGCACAAACTCCATGCACACAGATACTAGGCTGGGCATTACTTCATGTTGCTGACTCTATGGGTGAACAGTGGCAACCACTACATCGCCATGCATAAGGAAACAAGCTTCTAAATCCAAAAAATGGAAGCTGATGTCAGATCTTTTTTTTTGTACAGCACTAAGAAAATGTCGTTAGTATTTCTATAGCTGTTAATTTCAGATGCAAACTTGGAAATAAAAAAATCTTTAAAGAAAACTGGAAGTGTTACTGCTAGTGGAGAACATCTTGTTCACTTTCCAGTTTGTTTCAATTAATGATTCCGAAAGCCAAACTTTGCAATATGTGAAAGTTAATAAAAAATAAATGGTAGTTTATGCAAAATTTCAACTGTTATTAAAATTGTTTACAACTTACCGATTACTAACCCTATTCCAGATCTGCTGTCTTAATGGGGTAATTGGCATCAAAGTTTGTCCCGTATCAGTAGAGCACCCGTCAGCCACCATGTATAGTATAGTACAGTATAGTAGAAAAAACTGAAGAATAAAATATAGTGCCTTACCTCCTTTAGATGTTTAATGTTCAGAATCTTTAATTCTTCATGTCTTCATTTTATAAAAAAACCCCAGAGAGCAAAAAAAGCTGCTGTGTTCCTCAGTGCTCTTAAGTCAGTGGGCACGTTTTCCTTTTTTTTTTGGCATTAGTGTCAGATTATTCCAAGGTGAACTCTGCTTTCCAAAAGCCCCCAATGAAAGAGTCTTAGGCTCGGCACTCAGACAGCCTGTTCTCGGCTGTGCAGGTTTCTTTCCCTTTTAAGCTTTCTGGATTGTTTTGCTAGCCGATACTCATCTGATGAGCTGTGCAGCGCTGATGGTGAATTAATGATCAGGTGTCATGGTGCAGTTGGGATGCATTGATCTGTTTCCATAAATCAGCGTTTAGATTTAATTGTAGTTTAAAGTCCCCCTCTGTGCTGGCGCTGTGATTGGGCTACCTTAGGAGGCTCATAGCAACGTAGCGACACAGGTGTTTCAGAGCACAGATTGACTGCTGATGCTTTCTGCTAAGTAAATATTAGCATTTAGCTTCTTTGTCTGTGTGTTTTAAGTCAATTAACCCTTCCTTCAGGTGCCCTTTTGATTTGAAATGATCAAGTGGAAAATAGACTGCCATGTAAATGTCTTGTTAAGGCAGACAAGCTCTATCTCACTACATAACCACTGACCCCCACCCAATTACTACCACCACCCCAGTAAGCTTGTGAGAAAATAAAATGCACACTATGTTATCAGTTGCCAACAGATTAAGGAGCCTGTCAAATTCGCCATTTGAATGTTTTTGTCATTTTAATTCATACAGGGAAGAAAGCTAAAATTAAATGATGGAGTGAATCAATAGCAAATTCTTTTACCGGGCTTGTCACCGATGTGACATCTGAGGTCACGTATGGAGACAAAGAGAGGCAGTCTGTCCCTCACCTATCATGTATTGAGTATGGTCTTCACAAGCTTTATAAGCTACCCTGTCAGAAGGAGTGCTATGACTTAATAAAACTTTAGTTCATATATGCAGTGAGCTTAAAGCTGCTTAATCCAGTACATGGTTGTGGTGGCTGGAGGTATTTTCAGCACTACAGAAACACACCCTGGCTGGCACCTCAGTCCTTTGTAAGACAAGGACACACACATACCCATCCTCATTAAGGACTCACACATCTCTAGAATACCCCGAGAAACAGACACAGGGAGAACAGGCACACTCAAAATCCTGATACTATAAACTTTAGAAACTCTACGCATATGAGAAGGCTGAAGCTCTTGGCTGCTTATAACTGGAATAAGCACCCTAGCGAATTAAATATGCAATGTGGTATTGTGATTTGCTGTTTCCTCACAGGTCCAGCAGCACAGGCTCAATTCATTGCATGTGTGGTAAATGCAGGACCAACAGGCGTATTCCTTTGGGTACTCTGGTCTCGTATGAAATCTCACCAAAAATGTCTAAGGTTAATTGTCCCACTGTCTAAAAATGGTTCCTGTCTTGAGGCATCACTTACTTTTTAGTAGTAGTTCTAATGAGAAGTCAAGTAAAATTACACCTTTTATTGGCTAACTGAACTGATTACAATATGCAAGCTTTCGAGACAACTGAGGTCCTCTCTTCAAGCAGGCTGGAATGTAATGTACTGTAATTACATCTTGCCTGAGGAAGAGGCCTGAGTTGTCTCGAAAGCTTGCATATTGTAATTGGTTCAGTTAGCCAATAAAAGGTTTAATTTTACTTGACTTCTTATGGCATCCATAATAGCTAACACGGTACAACACTGTAGTAGTAGTTCTAAAACGATAAAGGTAAGGGCAGCTCTTACATCCTCAATTAGGATTACGACTTGACCATCTTTAACAGCAAAAGATCTTTGATTGTATCTCTGGTTTCTTCCCTCATACAAAATGCTCTGTGTGATGCACATTATGAATTTAATTTCCTTTACATAATTTTAGGCATCTGGGTATCCCAATGACCTAGAGCCATCAACACTACTTACATGTTCTGTGATACATGAAAGTACCGAATGGACGATAGAACTGAAAGATTGTGTATGACTTTAAGATACTTAGTCATCTTTATATTGTTCAAATACACTGTATTTTTAAAGCAATTTCTATATAATCAAACTCTATTAAAAGAATGACAAAGTCAAGTATACTGCACTGGCTATTTAGTGTATTTGGCAACATAGCAACATAAATCATCATCAACTTGGGATAATCTTTTTATGTTATGGTTGGATGCCATTTTTAGAATGCATAGAAGACGCAGACCCCTGAGCAGACATAAGTTTAGCATTTGGATTGAAAAACTTTGGAGTTTAAAATAAATGCATTACACTTTTTTCACTTTACCTTGGCCAAAGCTCGGCAGGTAGAGGTCATGGAACAACAGGAATCTTCTACCGCTGAGATACATTGGAGCCGAACTAATAAAGTGAAGTAATGCATAACTCAGAAGACACAGATAAGGCTGATAATTAAATGACCTTTCAGCCCCTATTATTTTCCTTTGTAAATAGTAAATGCAGTCATATGATTAAACCAACCTGTCAAGCCATGTAGTATTTTCTCTATTGGTTTGTAACCAACGTTTATTTTCTGTAAGCAAATGACTTAATAATGAATACAATAGCAAAAATAAAAATGTTTATATTAAGTGGTAATGTGTCAGAGGGCCTGAGCAGGATTTATCCTACAGAACATGTTTCTATTGTTTATTTTGCATTTGAAAATTTCGTTAGAGATTTTTGAATAATGCACCGTTTTATTGTCAAAGGCTCTTAGGGTGACCCTATTGTCACTTTTAGACCCTTTAATACGCAGACCTGAACAAAGTGCCCCAAATCCCCACTATAGCCCTAGATATGTTTACCCTCACCAGCTTGACATGCAGCTGCAATCTGCAGCTTGATTTATGATTATCATTGTGGTTGATTGGTCTCTTTCTCTTATATCTGTAGCCTCAGGTGAGAACATAGAGTCCCACAATAAACAGGAGAGAGAGTTTATACCCTTATTCATACATTATAGAGTAACATTCTTTAACATACGGTTCCTAAATGTTCCCAAAACAGAAGCAAAGTAAAATGAGTGTGACAAATTATAATAGATACAACTAGATTGGGTAGCAGCTTAGCCTGTTTGGAGCCTAGATATCTTGTATGGGCGGCACGGTGGCGCAGTGGTAGCGCTGCTGCCTCGCAGTTAGGAGACCCGGGTTCGCTTCCCGGGTCGTCCCTGCGTGGAGTTTGCATGTTCTCCCGTGTCTGCGTGGGTTTCCTCCGGGCGCTCCGGTTTCCTCCCACAATCCAAAGACATGCAGGTTAGGTGGATTGGCGATTCTAAATTGGCCCTAGTGTGTGCTTGGTGTTTATGTGTGTCCTGCAGTGGGTTGGCACCCTGCCCAGGATTGGTTCCTGCCTTGTGCCCTGTGTTGGCAGGGATTGGCTCCAGAGACCCCCGTGACCCTGTATTCGGATTCAGCGGGTTGGAAAATGGATGGATATCTTGTATGTCTAAATATCCTGGGGGCTCTTCATCCTACAAGGCTGAATGTATGCCGGTCTTGTGCTTCCTTCATTCCTTGGGCCAATGGGATATTGTAGTGTAAGGCTGACTTTATTCTCATGTTCAGGCCTCTCTTTCACCAATCCTGTTTAGCAGCCCTTGAGCTAAGTCAAACTTGTTTTTGTCCTTGAATGTTTCCAACTTGGATGTAGAGTTACCAGTTCTTAGCTTTATACTTGTTGTGATCTGGTGTCAGTACAACAAGATCTTATCTGGCCTGAATTGTACTGAGTAGGAACAGGTTGCCAAAGGTTCTCTAAATACATACTTTATCATTAATGCTATAGGTAAATCACACCATCCTCTTGTCACGCACCTGAGCATTTTAAGAACCTAACTTTAACAGTGTTATAGGAGCACGCGTACCTAACCTACACTGGGTGCAATTTGGAAACCAATCCTGACTTCAGAAGGCATTTAGGGAACAAATTATACCCTAAAGGGTTTGCTTGTGGTGTCATGACTTGATAAGTGTATTATAAACAGTATGCTAATGATCTGCTGTCTAATGGCACGTAAGCTATCGTACAATGTAAATATAGCCTCCAGAAATTTGAATCTATCTTTGAACAGATTGAAGCAAATAAATATTTTAAATAAGGATTATTTCACTCTTCTTTACTGGTCAACAGCTTTACCAAAGCATGAGAAATCCAATCATAATTTATCATTCAGAGGTAAACTGTTTGCTATATACTGTAACTGAGTTGTCTCATTTGTTCCAAAGAGACTGTAGAGACATTTGGAACCCATTTCCACGATTAAGCAAGGATTTAAATGAGATGAATGACATTTTTACTTACTTAAAATTCAGTCAGATTAATATGTAATGATATTGTATGATATAATATAGATATGAATAGCAAAACACAAAACAATTAGAATAATACAGTAACATTAGATTAGATTAGAGCAGATATGCTTTACTATGAACCAAGCAGCATGATAATATTGATAATATAGCCATTGCATCTCCGGCCATTCCCACATCTTATATTTTTAAAGGGTTACTCTACCCAAAAATTATATATTTTGTAAATATTACTTGCCTCATTCAGTTTATAGTGGTGACAGAGAAAAAAACGTAACCTCATATTTTAATGGAGAAATTACATATTGAATATTCTAAGTTTCTGTACTAAAACTTGCCTGAAGAAGGGGCCTGAGCTGCCTCGATAACTTGCATATTGTAATCTGCTCAGTTAGCCAATAAAAGGTGTCATTTTCCTTGACTTCTCACTGCATCCATAATGGCTAACACAGTGCAGCATTCTACAACTACATATTGAATATTCAAACTCAACGGGCTCATTGAAGACAGGACTCTTGACCAATGATGAGGGGGACAGACAGATCTACAATTTAAACGCACAGCATGGTGGGAACAAAATCTTTTCTGTTTACTTTGAATGCCATCTTTCTAGGAAGTAACAGCTAATAATATTTTAGCAAAAAATGCACATATTTTGCACGTTTTGACCATATGAATGGATATCGGGCATGCGACATGAGTTACGTGATCAGTTTATTTTCTTTTTTCCGTGTACGTCTTTCATATTCTTTGCTGTTGTACAGCAGTGGTCATTGCAGGGCCTCATTGAGTTACAATATTCTCAATGTAATTTCTTCATGAAAACATGAAGACCACACAGGTTAAGTAAAAAAACTATAATTTTTGGGTAATATATTCCTTTAATATTTTTGCACTGATAATTTCTAAAAGATTATAACACACTGTTATGTCTGTCGTAATGCTTTTTAATTATGATTATTATATTTAAAAAATGCTCATACCCCATTCTGCACAAGCTTGACCAGCTGGACTATATGGGAAGATTATTTTAACAATGTGAACAATCAAAAACTATGCTATACCAAATTTATCTTTTGCCATCTTCTGCCATGATTGAACAGAAACAAAATGCTATAATACCTCCCTTTTTCAATGTCTGTTTTCTAAGGTATGTATCACTTAAGAATCCAGATATTCCATATACTAAGCTCTAGTTATAATACAAACATGAACTAATAATCGCATGGGTACTTCACTAAACCAATAAAGCTGACATGCAGGCAGGCTGAAATATATTTACACAATACAGTATGTAAGAAGAATTAGTCATTTATAAAAGGAAAATCCATCTTTACTGTTTGTTTTGCTATGTTAGCTCAGCTGCTGTAACTGACTTTTTACGCATGTAATGAATGAAGCAGCCTTTCCATCAGCACTGTTCAGAACTCCGTAAATAATATCCATTTAAAAGTACCTAACTTCAAAAGTGTAAAGTTTGCTTTATTGTTTTAGAGGGGCACAGCATCCATATGTAGCATCATTAACAGCTCTGACTTCATTAGCTATGTGATCCTGGCTCACCTCCCTTATTTAACACACAATTACATGCCTAATCTTGCATGAAATTGTACCTCTAATGACATCACACGAGGTAAACTGGGAAGGACAGCAGCACTGAGGATATTAAAAAAAAGACAGGCAGAGAAAGAGAGAGATGCTTAATTGCCATTCGGTACAAGTAGCTGCCAACTGCCTGAATAATAGTCATAGCTCTGTACACAAGATACCATTCATTCATTTTGAAACTTGCTAAATCTAAGCCAGGGTCATGAGGAGCAGGAGCCTGTCTTGGCATCACTGGCCATTATACAGATAATAGCACTGGAAAGGTACAGGCCACCAAGATATCAGTCCACCTCACGGCCCACTCCCACACATACACAGGCCGATTTGAACCTAATCCACATGTCTTTATGGATATGGGAGGAAAAATGGAGTACCGGGAGGAACACCCATGGAATCATGGGAAGAACATACAGAGACCACATGGATAATGACTCAAACCTAGAACACCAAATGCACGAGGTGACAGTGCTAGCCTTTGTGCCACTCATATGAGATATCAAATAGTTTAAAAATGCTGAATGGTTTTACCAGGTGACCTTCATTGCTTATTGTTTTAATGTCTTTGGTAAGGTATTCTGATATAAATTCAATAAAAGAGGATACTAACCAGCATGATTAATTCTGTTTTTTATGTTTCTGGAGTTCACTTTTGTTTAATCTGAATTCATTATTTAATAATAATGTGCAATGAAAAATTTGTTTTGGTAACCTACATTACACTGATTCTTTGAAGATTCATTTTGCTTAACTGAAAGAATCCTAACCCACCTACCATAACTCCATAGAAAAGTCAAGCTATATATTATTTTAACCTGAAAAAAATATTTATTTTCTATGCAAGAAATGGTTCAAGATTTTTTTTTAGAATGTGTCAAAAATCAATTAATGCCATTCTAAAGTAAGAATACTGGGTCTTCACCAAACCATTTTTGCTTTTCAATAGACAGGAAGAGCAATTTCAGACTAGACTTTTTGTCACACCTTAGAGTAAGGAGAGCAGGGTTCATGTCTCAGGTCCTCCCTGCATAGAGTTTGAATGTTCTCCCCGTGTCTGTGTCCTCCAGTTTCTGGCCCACAGTGCAAAGACACGCAGGTTAGTGTGAACTGGCAACACTAAATTGGGCCCTAGTGTTTATGTTTTTTTTTGTGGGGTCAGAGCGCCCCAGAGCAATTACAGGTTAAGGGCCTTGCCCAAAGGCCCAGCAGAGTACAATCTCTTTTGGCAGTGATGGGGATTTGAACCAGCAACCAGATCCTTGGCCTCAGAGCCACCACTCTGCCCATATGTACAGTATGTGTGTGTTCATCCTGTGATGGACTGGCCCCCTGTCCAGTGTTTGTTCTTGCCGTGTGCCCTCTGCTAGCTAGAATAGGTTCCAGCACCCCCTATGACTCTGGTCTGGATTAATTGGGTTTAAAAATGACATGATGGAATTGTTTTGGGCACAAGGTCTGGTTTACTGCATTGATTGTACAATTGTGTCTTTAACTATATGGTAGTAGTTAGTAGTAGTAGTACTAGTAATAATAATAGTAGTAATCATTGAATTGCCCTGTATACAGAGTACAGTGAAATTCATACTTGAATGTCTGACCAACATACAAGCCTCCACTCTCCAGCAAAATGATGAACAGATAATAATTTAAAATATATCTATCTTCATTTTATTTAGTGAAAAGTCAAGCAAGATGACACCTTTTATTGGCTAACTAAAAAGATTACAATATGCAAGCTTTCGAGGCAACTCAGGCCCCTTCTTCAGGCAAGATGTAACACCCTAGTACTTCATTTTATTTACAAGAAAACACAAAACACCTTGCTCAATGTACTTCTTATTCCTAATTCACAGCCATTTGTTCATCATTATGCTTTAATATTTGTGTTTAGTTCTCTCAATAAAATATTTAAAAAAGAAATTAATTAATGAAGAGCTCAACTCCAGTATATCAGTCCTTTCACACATTTTTTCCAACTCCCTTCATCCAATCACAGGTTCACGATGGGCCAGATACCAGACAGGGGTCAAACCTCGATGTGATGCCATCTTATTGTCATTCACGTTCATGTGCAGACCCTCACTTCCTAAAGCCCATGCAGGAATTGGAGAAATAACACTGGACTTTCAACATAGCTTCCTGGAGCTTTTAATCAGGAGCAACATATTGCCTTTATTATATCAATGTATATACAATTAATGGATAATCTTTAAAAATCCTCCAGGCTCTGTGATTTGCTGAGTGCAGAGTCCCAAGTACTTGTCAACATCACTTAGCCTATGTAAAGGTGGGGTGACTCGTGCAGTAGGTAGGTAGGTAGGTAGGTAATCATGGGTGATAATCTATTAGATCCTCTCTCTGGAACTGTCTGTTCAAATGTTGAGAGTTGAGTCTTTTTTTAATAAATTCTAAAACAATAATCTCTAGGCTGTCAAACTTTGTCTCTGCCTCATCTTGCTCTCTGAAGTCCTTTGCTGTTGCTGTCTGTTTTATATCTACTGCTATACATTCATCCATTAACTGAACTGAGCAGTGTAAGACATAAAGCAAGATCCAGTCTAGGATGAGGCAGCAGTTTATCATTGCTGCCTCTTCCAGTGTTGAATTAGGAATTTTTCTGTAAAATATCAGGCTGATTGTGAAGTCATGTCAAGTCAATTTCATTGTCATGAGTAGAACAGTGCAAAGAAATTCTTACTTCATATCTTCTCAGAACAGCTGGCAAAAATACAATACACAAAAAAAAAAACACAAAAAAAAAATATACATAGCATGCCACATAAACTGTGGATGGAGACAGGAATAATGTCAATAGCAACAGTGCACCCTTGTGTCCTGGAGTAGCATCTCTCTCTTGAATAAGTCCGGAAGAAGACCCTGTGATGTGTATGCATGACAATATATAAATTTATCCATCCATACATTATCCAACCCGTTATATCCTAACACAGAGTCACAGGGGTCTGCTGGAGCCAATCCCAGCCAACACAGTGCGCAAGGCAGGAAACAAACCCCGGGCAGGGCGCCAGCTCACCGCAGGGCACACACACATACACCAAGCACAATTTAGAATCGCCAGTGCACCTAACCTGCATGTCTTTGGACTGTTGGAGGAAACCAGAGCACCCGGAGGAAACCCATGCAGACACAGGGAGAACATGCAAACTCCACGCAAGGAGGACCTGGGAAGCGAACCCAGGTCTCCTTACTACAAGGCAGCAGTGCTACCAATATGCCACCGTGCTACCCATATATATATATTGTGAACGCTGGCCCCGGCACAGACAGACGGACAGCATATTTTCACCCACACACCGTTTATTTACACCAATATTATTTACAGTTTGCTCACGTGCACCCCCAGTGCCTTCTCGCACCGATTTCCCCAATGTCCAGGCCCACAGTCTCTTGTGCCTTCCTGGCCGCCTCCTGTCCTCTCTCAAGCTTCGCCAACACTGCCTCCCGATGTCCACCGCTGACTGGAGGGAGGCGGCCCCTTTTATGGGCCACACCCCTGTGTGGCGGAAGTGCCGGCTGCGCACCCGGAAGCCGTCCGTGTCTCCCCGGTCGTGTTCCCCCTGGCACTTCCTGGTGTGGCGGAAGTGCCGGGCTCCCGGAATAATTAGGCCCTGGGGCGCCGCCTGGCGGTGGCCACGGGTCCCTACAGGGCTGGGCTTCCAAGCCCTGTACCCGATGCCCCCTGCATAACCAGGACGGACGCCCCCACTCGGTCTGGAGGAGGCACACGGCATCCTCTGGTCCTCCAAGGTGTCCCGGCCGGGCTCCAGCCCCAGCCGAAGACCGTACGGGATAAACCGGCATCAGGGCGCTGCCTGGCGGTGACCACGGGCCCCTACAGGGTAGGGCTTCCATGCCCTCGACCCGTGGCTCCCAACAGAACCAGGACGGATGCCCCCTCGCGGTCTGGAGGAGGCACAAGCCCTCCTCAGGTCCTCCTGGTATATATATATACACTCGCCTAAAGGATTATTAGGAACACTATACTAATACAGTGTTTGACCCCCTTTCACCTTCAGAACTGCCTTAATTCTACATGGCATTGATTCAACAAGGTACTGGAAGCATTCTTTAGAAATGTTGGCCCATATTGATATTATAGCATCTTGCAGTTGATGGAGATTTGTGAGATGCACATCCAGGGCACGAAGCTCCCGTTCCACTACATCCCAAAGATGCTCTATTGGGTTGAGATCTGGTGACTGTGGGGGCCATTTTAGTACAGTGAACTCATTGTCATGTTCAAGAAACCAATTTGAAATGATTCAAGCTTTGTGACATGGTGCATTATCCTGCTGGAAGTAGCCATCAGAGAATGGGTACATGGTGGTCATGAAGGGATGGACATGGTCAGAAACAATGCTCAGGTAGCCCGTGGCATTTAAATGATGCCCAGTTGGCACTAAGGGGCCTAAAGTGTGCCAAGAAAACATCCCCCACACCATTACACCACCACCACCAGCCTGCACAGTGGTAACAAGGCATGATGGATCCAGGTTCTCATTCTGTTTACGCCAAATTCTGACTCTACCATTTGAATGTCTCAACAGAAATCGAGACTCATCAGACCAGGCAACATTTTTCCAGTCTTCAACTGTCCAATTTTGGTGAGTTCGTGCAAATTGTAGCCTCTTTTTCCTATTTGTAGTGGAGATGAGTGGTACCCGGTGGGGTCTTTTGCTGTTGTAGCCCATCCGCCTCAAGGTTGTGCGTGTTGTGGCTTCACAAATGCTTTGCTGCATTCCTCGGTTGTAACGAGTGGTTATTTCAGTCAAAGTTGCTCTTCTATCAGCTTGAATCAGTCGGCCCATTCTCCTCTGACCTCTAGCATCAACAAGGCATTTTTGCCCACAGGACTGCCGCATACTGGATGTTTTTCCCTTTTCACACCATTCTTTGTAAACCCTAGAAATGGTTGTGCATGAATAATCCCAGTAACTGAGCAGATTGTGAAATACTCAGACCGGCCCGTCTGGCACCAACAACTATGCCACGCTCAAAATTGCTTAAATCACCTTTCTTTCCCATTCTGACATTCAGTTTGGAGTTCAGGAGATTGTCTTGACCAGGACCACACCCCTAAATGCATTGAAGCAACTGCCATGTGATTGGTTGATTAGATAATTGCATTAATGAGAAATTGAACAGGTGTTCCTAATAATCCTTTAGGTGAGTGTATATATACAGTATATAGCTGTGTAAGCCCGTGTGCCCTAGAAACTATTGAAATGGTCAGAAAAAAACTGAAATGTAGAGATGTCAGGTAATTGAAAGGAACTACTCTGGGCATCTCTCTCCTAGGAGGATTCATTTTGCCGTCTTGCTTGTGTATTAGCGGCAGGAGGAAAAGTAAAAGGGATACCGTTTTGCCAATGTTAGTGGATAAGTGACTTTGTCTTTCTTCTGAGGTTTCGTTTTGATGACCTACTGGCCTCACTTGTTAGCGGCTAAGCGAGTTTTCTGTTTCCTCTGTGGTGGATCCCTTACCCTGACTCCACCTCTCACTTCTGGGCTGGACAGACAGACACCCTTCCATGCGTAGGCGTTTATATATAAGACTAGCGACTGGGAGCCCGATTGAATCAGGCTACAAGTTCTACATTTGTGAAATCCATACTTTCTCTGCAAAGAATTATTTGTTTTTTTAAGTATTTGAAATGATTTTGTTATCATGGCACTGATTTGTGCTTAAAATAGAGCTATTTGGCCAATGTAATGAAGAGCTTCCTGTTTAAACGGGGCTGTGAGACATGAACTCAGCTCTTCGGTGCATCTCATTGGATTTTTTCCGGCAAGCAAATTTTCAAAACAAACCGTATTTTACGACTCTAATCAGAGTTGGAGTAATAATTATGTTGGTGTGGTCATTTTAAATCTGAGATCGGCTAAAATTTAAACAATGACCGTTGTTAATACCCAGCCGTCATTACTCAGTTTGCCAATAGATGTCAGAAGGACAGATGCCAAAACTGAACTGCCCAAAGATAAATTTCGACGTACCAAGCAAATGGCGATACGTTCTAAATTACTTATGGTTCCGGAGCTGTCGAAGGGTTAAAGTCAATCGACGATGTTAGTCCTGGAAAGTACACCCTGCCAAACCAACATTCCAAAAACCAACTGAACTTACTGTTATCTGCTCGAACCAACACCGGCTTACTATACTCGGCCGTCCAGCGGCATCACTGAAGCATTCGAACATTCTTAGTCAATCATGCAATTCTGCGTCCGCATTTGCCACGTTATGTTCTATCTGCAGAAGCAGAGTCCCATTGCATGGTTTTAACTTGTATTGAGTCAAGGTATTGACGCGAACACCATACATACGGGGTATTGACGCGAACACCATACATACGGGGTATTGATGCAAACACCATATATATGGATAGTATCAAATTATATATAAGGATATATATGCATACAATATTTGAATTCTTATAATTGAGTGTTCAGAAATCTCATGATTTTGTGGGTAGAAACTGTCCCGGAAACTAAACTTCTTCTGTGTCAGTCGTGTAAATAACAACAACAACAGTAACATTTATTTATGTAGCACATTTTCATACAAATGGTGTAGCTCAAAGTACTTTACAAGATTAAGAAAGAAATGTTTATATGAAACAAAAATAAGACTAAGTAACAAAGACTAAAGTAAGTCCAGATGGCCAAAAGGACAGTAAAAAAAAACCAAAACAAACAGCAGAGGCGCTGGACAAAAAAACAAAATCTGAAGTCAAATCAAATATTCAGATGAGTCAAAGATGACTCCTGTCACACTACTTTGACCGTATGGCTTGATTTTGTGTGAATACTGCACACTTCACCCAGCTCTTAACCAAGGCTAATTTCAAGCTCCCATGCTGCAATACTGTTACTATTGTAGTGAATGATGGGGTAAGAGTTCAAATTACCTTCTTCAGATTCAGTGGCTGATACAAAAATTTCTACCCAAGAATCATTTAAGATTACTCTAAGAGTGATTCAGCAGTGTGTTGGCAGCTAATGGAACAAATGTTGAAACATGGTTGGGCATTGCAGGCAGTGGTTGAAGTACAGTAGGTTTACCTAAGTGTTGGAGCTTCAAGTGCTGTGATTCGCAACCATTTGATCAAGAACCAGGGTGGGGTTCCCCTTTGGAATTTTGAATGGTGAGATGTAGTGATATTTGATCGAAGTGGGGGGTACAAGGTTCTGTTTGGAGTTCTGAGCAGCGAAACAGAATGACATTCCATTGAATAACAGGAAGCAGTTTGGGGGGGTTCATGGTGTTCTGCTTGGAGTGTCAAGCAGTGTGATGCAACGGCATTCCAGAAAAGAACCGCCCCTTGAACTTTCAAAGGCCATGCTACATTTGTATAATGTGAAAACACCGTCAGTATGCAACAAACACTGTTGGTACCCAAGTATGAACAATAAGGCCCACTTCGAGGCCGAATTACAGGTAATAAAATATTTATTTTTTGAAATTTCTGGCATTTCTGGCTAAGATAAAGCCATAATTACAGTTACATGCTTCCTGTATTTCCTCTGTCTGAGCCAAAGGCCCCATTTTCAAGCATGCAGGAATCTCACACTGTTTCCCGTTCACCAAGGAGCCTCCTTCCACCATCAAAGGAATATGAATTATCCATTTTTCTGCTGCTATTTAATAATCTAAAAACACAGAGCACTACGATTAAAAACAATGATTCTCTAAGCTTTGTACAGGCTGGCCGTAAATATTAAAATACATATTAAGGACTGATTGCAGACATTGTAACATAGAAATACACACATGATGTATAAAAATGGAGAAGGACTATATTTTTTTCTGTTCCTAGACATGGCATTAATTGTCTGTCTGAAATTGGGAGGATCTGCATCAAGTTCTCACTTGTTTCCACTGTCTGTTGTTGATACCTAGTGAGGTATGAGCTTATATGATACATGTAATGGTGTTTCTGTGAATTCACCCAAAAGCAGTGTGTGTCTGGCTTTGCCATTCACTGTTGTCCTAGCAGTCATGACAATAAGTAGTTGGCATAAAATCTCATGGTTTTCCCACATCCTTGTAAACAAAGGAACCATCATCTCTACCAAGAAGCTACTTTTGAACTCCAATCTTTTTGCAAGTGTGCTTCTGGATGGTACTTTATGGATTATATGGTTGATTGCTTTTCTAAAAAGAGTTGGGCCGAAACATGCCAAAAACATTTCCATTGGCTTTATGACATATAGCAGTTATGCACCTAAATAACTAAATAACTGACTTATAAAGACAATAGACAAACACAAAACTCTTATGAGCACAGCTAAGAAAGGCATATTTAGGACCTGGGGAAGACTTCTGTGAAGACGGCCAAGAAAGCTTGAATCAAACAGTTAGATAGATAGACAGACAGATAGATAGATAGATAGGTACACTGTGTATTTCTTGACACACATCAGCTGAATAATACATTGGCTGAAAGTACTCAGTGTTAGTTTGTCAGAGAGAGGTTATGCAGCATTGTTCATAATGGCACTCATTTGGTATAGCGAGGCTAAACAGCAGTCCATTTTAAAATAAATAAATAATGAAATAACTGGCTTGATCTCAGTGGGTGTGTGTGCTCGCTCAGTTTCGGAAAGTTGGTGTGGTGATTGTGATGGAGCACACCTGCTCTGTCTTAATTGCTTCATTGGCTTCCCACAGTCCACGACTGAGACACTGTGCCCACGGAGGCATTTAAGGAAGGGTCGGTATGAGAAAGGAAAAATAGAGAAAAATATGAAAAGAAGAATTAAAAGACCTGGCCAACGATACAGAGAGAAGGGAGAAAGTTGAAGAAGAGATGGAGATTAAAGGGAGAGAAGCAGAGGGAGATAGTGAGGGAAGATAGAGGGTGAGAGAGCAAGCAAGCAAGCAAGAGCTCCCATGCAGCAAGGAGTGGGGGGATTTGGGGTTGGGGGTATAGGGTGACAGGAGCCTGAAACTGAGGAAATGGTGTTTCTACTGATTGCTTACCTGGGAGTAGGAGTGGCTCAAAATGTGGTGTCACCCACAGACACAGAGTGACTGGTGGTTGGAGACATGTGATCTCTGGATTGAGAGCCCTATCGACAGCCATGGACAATGGGGACTTGGGCCTGGGCTCAGATGGGGATCCCTGCTGTGCAGCCAGGGACATCAGGCCAGGCCTCTGATTTGATAGTTGACTGCAACTGTTGGAGGACAGCTTCATCTCCTGCAAGGTCTGAACTGGGTAAGGGGAGGAAGTGCCATTTGTAAAAGGGCAACATTGGGGCTCATAACTCCAGTGTTTTTATTGAATTACTGACCTGTTTTTAACCTTCACCTTCACTTTTTTAATGGCTTATTTGTTATGGACCTTTTTGCACTGCACTTGTGTTAATAAAAGCACTTTAGCTCTTGATGCACCTACCCCTTGCTGCTACATGTGTGTCCTCATTTACCTGGCTCATCTTGGTTTTGGTACAGACAGTGGTGAGTTCATGGGGCTCCTAGATGCTACAGGGGCATCGAGCTAGCCCGTACCATCACAGCTCAGTTTTGTTTTAATTTTCTCCTTTGCTTCTAACTCCAAGGGGTCCAGAGCGCGTTCCATAACTGGGCCTGCCTTTTTAAATAACCTACTGATTTGATGGGCCTCTTTTGAAATGATATTACCAGCCCAGCACACCAGTGTATAAAATCACATTGGCCATCACATTAAAGTAATGCAGTTTCCCAAGGAAAAAAAGCCTGCTCTGCCCTTTCTTACATAATTCCTCTGTGTTATGAGACCAGTCCTGCTTGTTATTAATGTGGACACACCATGTAAAATAAAATGGACCACCTCTACATCCACTCCTTGAATAGTGACCAGACATAGAGGCTGTTGGTGTGGTGAAAGTCAATAACCAGTTCCTTGGTTTTATGATGTTAAGATGCAGACAATTCTTGCTGCATCAAGAAACAATTCTCTACCTGACTCATATACTCTGTCTAATTGCCGTTATCAATACACCCCATTAAGTGTAGAATCATCTCAGTATTTCTGCAAGTGGCATGACCTGGTGTTATATTTATAGTCTGAGGTGTACAGAGTAAAGAGAAAAGGAGACAGGACTGTTCCTTGTGATGCTCCAGTGTTGTTCACATCCGTATCAGAAATACAGTCCTTAAGTCTTACAAACAGCAGTCTGCCTGACAGATTGTCCATTATCCAAAAAAAAAAAAAAATCACAAATATAGTCACAAGTTCAAAACAAAGGATTTTATTATAAAACATGGCACCCACCTTATGAAAAACTTTTTCTTTCAGAGTAATTGCATGTTGCTTTTTGATCAAACACTGCCAGCATTATCCCAGAATGCCACAGTAATACATTTGAGAGACAGGTATTATAGGATCATTCTGTTGCAGCTCATATTTTGCACTTTTTAACTGTTTGATTCGCTCTATTTTCTAGGATAACTATAACTCTTCACTAATAAGATGTAAGTAACAGTCGTGATTGGGATGTAAGTAGACCCAGCTAATCGCACACAGCATATATAATGTGAGACGGTGGAAATAGTCTTTCAACTGATTTAATGGAGACCTTTAAATGATACTGAAATTGTATTTCTTTTAACTGATACCTAAAGGAAAAAAATGAAAAAGTAAAAAGGCGATGAAAGGGATATTTATTTTTTGGAGAGAAATGTCTGGAAAGATTGGAGAATAGTCAAAGAAAAAGCTGAGAGAGGAAAGTTAAGAGTAAAGAGTAGTAAGAGCAGTTAAGTTTAGTCTCCCCTCTAATCATTACATTCATGGAGAATGTGCCAAAAAACAACTTTGTGAAGAATAATTGGTTTACCAAAAATAAACTGAAAAAAAAATGTATGCATTAGTGCATGCGGGTATCGATGAACACAGGAAAAGCTACCATTTTTTGAAATTTGAAATTAAGTGGATAAGCATTTAGGATGAAATCTGGGAAACACTTCTGAGCACAGAATGTTGAGGGAATTAGTAATAAACTATTGAATAAGAAATCTTGACAACTTGAAAAGGTATCTGGATGAGATAATGGAAAAACTCTGCTATTAGCTAACCATACTAGCTTGATGGACTGAAGTGTTTCCTGTTATTTATGCTGTTATGAATTTCTCTCAGTCAGTAAGGTACACAACAGCATGAAACCAAAAGTGAACACCCTACTTACATAGATTGGTACTGCACAAAAATTGTTCTGTTGCTGCACAACAATTCGTGAAAAAAAGAGATTTCTTGTAAATCTCATAAAGTTTTATGGCTTTAATAAGAGAGATGTCAGATAAGTTGTTGGGGTTTGTTGCAATGTGGAGCACAGAGGCATAAAATCATGAAGAAATAAAAACTGGAGTCAATTGGGGTATAAATCCTAAGCATGAGGGGGGACCCAGAAATTCCTGAATCGGTCAATAACATGGGAGTCGGGAGTCGTTATTGAATATGCTGCTAGATATTGTGTGCCTTCAAGTCTAGTTGATCAGTTCACAAAGTGACATCATGCTGAGTTGTTCATGTTTGCCATTTATTGTATAATTGCTCAGGTGACATGGACAATTTTTTTATTCTCCAAGCCACCATGCAGATTTTCAAGAGAAAATGATGATCATATTTTTCAACACTGATGAACTTATTCATAAAGATTTCCTTTGCTGTGAACAGACTGTTAATCAGTGACTATACATTAAAGAAGTGGTGCTCCCAAAGCTGCTTTGTCCACCATGACAATGGGCATGCATACACCACATTGCCAGTTCAAGAATCTTAGACCAAAAACAATCTGGCTGTTGTTTCACAACTCTCATATTTTCCAGATCTCACTCCCTGTGATTTCTTTTTGTTTCTGAAATTAAAATTGAGATGGAAGGAAATAATATTTATTACCATTTAAGAAATCCAGGAGTAGGTAAGTAGAAACCTAGAATAATTGAGTGTCATGAGGTTAAACAAGGAGTAGGATTCCAACCAGATTTCAGTTCTATGGGCACATGGTGGATTGAAACCCCACCTCACTTATCAAATAATTATGGAGGTACTATGAGTGCACTATGACCATCACCATTTTAGTAACTGTACTCCATTATCAATAGATGACATTTTTCTTTCTTTGTCTTTTGCTGTACATAAAGCACATGTGCTTAATAATAAATGTAAAGATGAAATCTCTAGTAGGGCATCTTACTTGATTTAGAAAGGTCAAATAGGAATCCAGAAGTGTAATGACCGAGGTGTTTCAACCTTTAGAGTGGAAATTTGATGCCACTCACAGAGAGAAACTCACTTTTGAAAATACTTGAACTAATAGTTAAATGATAGAAGGTAAGCCTGCCAGGAAGGGACAAGAAATTCCCTTTTCTGCACTTTACCATCACAGAGTGTCTCTTAAATATACTACAGAAACTGGGAGACACTTTGAAAAAATAATTTCTCATGCCATTACGTTTTTGGAATTGCAACTGATGGCTCAGGAAACAATGTTAAAAAATGAAACTTGCTGACTTTTCATGGGCAGAGGGTGTATGCAGATATTAAAAACGATATTTAACCCTGTCGAGACTGTTAATTACATACTCCACATGCTGACTTCATCGAACCTTTAACGCTGCCTCTGATTGAAACACTAGCAGACGTAACTGAGATATTATTAAATTCACATTGTAGTCACACTGTTTTTTTTGGTGATTACTGGTTATATGCTGAAGTATCCTGATTCCTGTTCCTTCTTAAAAACTGACATGTCGGTTATATGTGATAAATCTTCTAAAATATTCCATGTTATCCACAACATACCATTCA
This sequence comes from Polypterus senegalus, assembly GCF_016835505.1. Taxonomy (NCBI): domain Eukaryota; kingdom Metazoa; phylum Chordata; class Cladistia; order Polypteriformes; family Polypteridae; genus Polypterus; species Polypterus senegalus. The sequence continues at coordinate 134,946,004 of NC_053154.1, forward strand.
TACCTGTGGTAATCTTCAGTTTTTGAGCCAGTGGCACCTAAAAAGGTATCGGTCACATAGACGTAGGCAAGTAAGTAGCTAAAGTAAGGTAAAAAGATAATGTAGATGTTTGCACTACAAAGTGAAAAGTATTTCTATCACCATTAAATCTTGTTTTAATCATTGACTTATCTTTTTTAATTATTGACTTACCAAAAAATTTGTATTTATGATTGTTTAGGTTAATTTAAGAAATATTGGCAGATTTTTTGCTAAACAAAAGCACATCAACTCTCATTTAAGTTTTTTTTTTGTCTAGTTTTGAATATGCGTCTTTTTTACTTATCCATCAATTTTTCCATCTATCTAGTCTGCTTAATCCATCTCCAGCAGGCACCTACTCCAGCAGAACTGACTCAAGGCAGCATCCGGTTCTACACGTGTCTGACTTCTTTTTAGCACTGCATTCTTGGATTTTTGAAGAGTCAATATATAACATGCTAAGAGTGTTGTCTGTTTTTTGCATGATTACTTGAGAACCACAACCTTAATCTTGGTCTTAATCAAAAGCTTATGGCAGTTGAAACCTCTGCAAAAACATTAGGCACACTGATCAAGAGCGTGGCATGGCAAAAAGAAAAAAAGAAGAGCAGCAACGTCTCCTGAGCACAAGGCCAATTAAAAAAGTCGATTATATAATAGGTAGAAGAAGAATGACAGCACTGAAATCCACTGCATGTCAAGCACTTGTGGGGCGGCAACCTGTTCGTTTAGGGAGCTGCTGTGGCTGGAACCTTTATGTTTTATATTTTCTGTAATGACATATTGTTTTTTTATGTGTGCCACCCTAGAGCTTGCTAGGAGGCAGGTTGCAATGACTTGGCCATTCTCCTAGAAGTCACATCATGTGATGTCACTAGAGTGATACAATTTAAGGTGACATCACTCCAACCCCTTGTTAAAAGTACCTGAAACACTTTGGTGTATGATTTTTTGAAAGTGTTTCGGTTTTAATATCTTGCTAGGCTTGTTTGACTACGACTTTCTTTTTTAGTTTTGATGAAAGATTAATGAATGCTTCTGGTTTTAACCTTGCAAAACTATACTCAGCAAAAAAAGAAACGTCCCTTTTTCAGGACTGTGTATTTCAACAATAATGTTTTAAAAATCCAAATAACTTTACAGATCTTCATTGTAAAGGGTTTAAACAATGTTTTCCATGCATGTTCAATTAACCATAATCAATTAATTAACATGCACCTGTGGAATGGTCGTTAAGACCTTAACAGCTTACAGAAAGTAGGCATTTAAGGTCACAGTTCTAAAAACGCAGGACACTAAGGAGACTTGTCTACCGACTGTGAAAAACACCCAAAGAAAGATGCCCAGGGTCCCTGCTCATCTGCGTGAACGTGCATTAGGCATGCTGCAGGGAGGCATGAGGACTGCTGATGTGGCTAGGGCAATAAATTGCCATGTCCGCACTGTGAGACGCCTAAGACAGCGCTACAGGGAGACAGGAAGGACAGCTGATCATCCTCGCAGTGGAAGACCACGTGTAACAACACCTGCACAGGATCGGTACATCTGAATATCACACCTGCGTGACAGGTACAGGATGGCCACAACAACTGCCCAAGTCACACCAGGAACACACAATCCCTCCATCAGTGCTCAGACTGTCCGCAATAGGCTGAGAGAGGCTGAACTGAGGGCTTGTAGGCCTGTTCTAAGGCAGGTCCTTACCAGACATCACCAGCAACAACGCCGCCTATGGGCACAAACCCACCTTCGCTGGACCAGACAGGAGTGGCAAAAAGTGCTCTTCACCGATGAGTCACGGTTTTGTCTCACCAGGGGTGATGGACGGATTTGTGTTTATCGTCGAAGGAATTGAGCACGTCTGGGACCTGTTGGATCGCAGGGTGAGGGCTAGGGCCATTCCCCCCAGAAATGTCCAGGAACTTGCAGGTGCCTTGTTGGAAGAGTGGGGTAACATCTCACAGCAAGAACTGACAAATCTGGTCCAGTCCATGAGAAGGAGATGCACTGCAGTACTTCAAGCAGCTGGTGGCCACACCAGATACTGACTGGTACTTTTGATTTTGAGCCTCCCTTCATTCAGGGACACATTGTGAAACATTTTTAGTTTATGTCTTAAGGTGTTGACTCTTTTAGTGTTCATAAAAATATTTACACATTAAGTTTACTGAAAGTAAAAACAGTTGAAAGTCAGAGGACGTTTCTTTTTTTACTGAGTATATTTTGGTTTTCATTCATCTCCTACTTCTTTAACTAGCCTGTTCTGTCAGCGAACAGGCAGATAGACTTTTTTTTAAAAAAAAAAAGCAAGAGATGTGGATAAAAAACAAAACGAAACAAAAGTAATCACGCAAAACGAAACCAAAGCCCAATATGAGAGGTGATAATTGTGGATGAGAAAATAAGATGGTCAAAACCAAAAATACACATGAGAAAAGAGCACAAAATAAACTTTGAATACTTCAGAGATTTGGTTTTCGCAGATTGGATAAGGATTTGCTCTCGTAGCCATCCTTTTATCCCATCGCATCATTTACACAGAGACCACGCCCTTAGTAACTCTGAAAGCAGACCTAACGATGGAAATAAACACTGGCAGGCTTTGAGGACTCAAAATCATACCAAATGATGACACCTGCATTGCCTGCCATTCTTCACCTTTTAGCATCACATCACAATTTTGGGACAGTTGTTTATAGTCAATGCCAGGTTGTTTACCAATTGCTGGTCATGTGATATGTTCTGTCATCATTTCCCACCATGAAAGATTATGGTGTACAGTTTCTAATATCTAAATATTGGATCCTTTCTAAAACAAACTTCGTGGTAGTGATAGTAGGAGAAAAAAAAATCCCACATAGCATTAATTTTTGAAACCATTGTTTTGACTTTGTTTCTTTGCACTTTTTGGATGTCTGGTGTTATGCTAATGTTGGAGAAAAGATGGTTTATTTTTAGAGTCGAGCCTAATTCACTAACCAAAATTCTGTTCTATCTTTTGTCAAAGCAAAATCTTAATGCCAAAATCATACACAAAAACCTGTTGTTTCTTTAACTAAAACTCCCTATGAAGCACACACCAAACAAACAGTTCTGTTTTCGATACAATCCTGGACAAATAACCTAGTAATCCATTGGACTGACCCTTATGTAATCAGCTCAATTTCATGTGTCATGCTTTCTGAGCTGATTTCCATTGGGGCCAGCCCAAAACAAAAATGAAGCAGTTGCATAAAGACATGAAAAAATATTAACATTTCTCGATCGCTTACACACTATTACTGAACTACGGGGCTACATAGAATTTTCTCTATGTATAGTGTTGTACATTACTGTAAACATTTTTTGCTAACTTTTACATTTGTTATAGTGCCCATTGTGTACAGAGGTAGGGTGGCGGCACTGCTCGATTTTTCTAGTAGTATTTTGAATTGATCTCAGCCTGGTATAAATCTATATAGTTGTTCAGTGGTTCTCAAACTGTGGGGTGGGCCCCCCTAGGGGGGCGCGAAGATGTGAAAAAAAGAAAACAAGAATCAAAAATATGAAAAATACATCTATTGAAACCAAAACAAATTAACTTAAACTACATTCTGATACTAGAAAAAATATACAGTATAGAGTTAGATAAATGTCGATAAAAGTTAAGTAGGTATAATAAAATATGCATCAATAATATATCATTAATTAAAAAGATCAAATTGGTATTAGTGGGCTCCTTTCAAAGAAACGTTAGGGGGACACGATTAAAACTGTTATGAAAACTCGGGTCGCAAATACTTAGGTAAGGTTGAGAAACGCTGTTGTAGTTTATGTTTTTGTGCGATGTCAAAGCTTGGTTATGATGTGACATTACATAGTTTGGAGTAGAGAGTTTAGTTTGGACCTGGAAGTTTGACATTTGGGGAGTTAAGTGCACAGTTATGGAATGTGTTAAGAGTTTTGGGAAATGAAGCTACATTTCAAGAAATGTATCTAAGCAATCAAGAATTACTGAAAAAAAGGTCCAAAAATATTGAAAACCAAATTTTCAAAACTATAACATAAAATGAAAGAAAAGAAAACAAGCAGAATAAACTCAGAAAATGTTTATGAAGATTCTAAATTATAATAGTTTGCTCTTCCTTTTATTCTGAAGAAACTACTACTGCAAGGTGTTAAAAGTAAATGTCTGTGTCATATAACCAGGAAAAAGGCAAAGCCCATTAACTATACAAACCGAGATTGAGTAGTAAATGATGCTAAATATCAATAAAACATACTGAGGCAAAGTAATGCATCAAAACATTATAAAAAGGCTGAATTAAAAATAAATGTTTATTAGCAAGAAGATAAGATAAATCTCAATGAGAATGACAATAAAAGAGACCAAAAGCAAGGAAAACAGTAAAATAAATGAATAAATAAATAAAACATCCATAAACAATGGGTAACACGTTAACGTTTGGTTAAAGGTTTTGCTAGGACCATTAGGCAAATCTGATACACCAAGGATCCCGACTTCTGTTCCTAAAAGGACATCTAATTTCCAATCATTGACTGTAATTCTGTCAGATGTTTCAATGGATTGGTCACATCCCTCCATTCAGTTTTTTTTTGGATTGTATTTTTGCCTCATGTTTTGTATACCAAATTTGCACATTTCTCTGCAGCTTTCCAGTTCTGATCCTGCTTTTGTACACCTCCTTATGTGGTGTCTAGTCAGAGACAACTTGAATAGCTGTGCATAAAACCATGATTTCATCCTAATAGGAACAGCACAGGCTTTCATATTTGAAAGCTTTTATATCTAAAGGATATGCATACGATTTGTATATATCTGTACTAGGGGGTTTTCTCCCTCCTCGCTACACTTGCCAACCCCCCTGGCCTGCACTATGCGCTAGCCACTTTGCGTCTCTGCCACTTGTGTAGTGGTAGGGGGGGCTGAAGGATCCCCAAGGAGACGCAGTCACTCCTCCGAAACCCCCTGTTAAATGGTGATACATTGGGAAACAAATACAGTCATTTTTTAACCTCCTCTTTGCTCGATCAGCTGCTGCCGTGCCGTGTGATCTGCACCTTGCGCGGTGCATCAAACATTTAAAAGCCTGTACAGCAGCTATCCTACATTTTGTCTTTCATTTCCGGGCCCCAACCATGGTTAAATCTCTTGGCACATAGTTTTGTCTCGCGGGATGTGAGTTCTTGATAATTTTTAGTTTTGAATTTTAAAATAAGACCAATTTAAAGTGTGAGAAAAAAGTGACATAACGTGCACTTTTAGGCTGAGGATTTTATATATAGAGTAGATATATACTGTGTATTTATGTATATATCATATAAAGAGAGAAAAAGAGACAGACAGAGAGAGGGGTTAATGTCTGCTAGATGTTTCAAACAACATCTATCTATCTATCTATCTATCTATCTATCTATCTATCTATCTATCTATTTATTTATTTATTTATTTATTTATTTATTTATTTATTCAATGACCTTCCTCGCTTGTTGGTATCATTATTATTATTATTGTTGTTGTTATTTTCCTTAAGGTTTTCCAGATATTCATTTTGCTTGGCTTTTCTCTACATTCATAATGGCTAACACGGTACAACACCCTGGTACAGGGGTCCTCAATCTCGGTCCTGGAGAGCCGCAGTGGCTGCAGGTTTTTGATCCAACCCAGTTGCTTAATAAAAAGCACTTATTGCTAAAGTAACACTTCTGCTTCACTTTAGTGATTTTGAGCCCATATTGCTTAATTTTGTCTTAAACAGCTATTTTAATTGCTCCTTATTATCAATAGCATGCAAATGACAAGAGAGAGCAGCATTTCTCCATTTAGCTTATTTACATTTACACCTGTGTGTATTTATCTGCACTATTGGGTTTAATTAAATACTTGGAAGAAAAATGAAGAGAAAAAAGTGAAGGACTGAGAATTACTCGTCCATTTTAGCCTTCAAATTATTTGCATGATAGAAAGGGAAAGAAAATCTAGGATATGAGAATGACCTGACATAGCAGAGTTAATTTAATTTCATAGCTTGTTAGTGCTTTATTGGCAAGAATTGCTTTCTAATTAAGCAACCAGGTCAGAACAAAAACCTGCAGCCACTGCGGCTCTCCAGGACTGGGATTGAGGACCCCTGCCCTAGTACTACAGATATTCAATAGGATTTCACTACTCATGCTATACCTTGATGTGAACTGGTTTCTCATTTCCTGTTGCTTATTCATTTAGGATGGTTTACTTAGTCTAAAATCACATTCCACAGAACAGTACCAAGTAATTAGGAGCTCATGCTCTGAGTCCAATAATAAATAAAAATGTGGTATATATCTCAGCATTAAAATGTCACAATGTCACCAAATACCAGCACACAGATTCAAAGTTTAAATTATTAGATCAGAGTGGCAGTGACACACTTTCAAAAAAAAAGTATGAGTTGTCTCTTCAGGGACAAACCTTCAGGGTTTATGGCAAATGTAAACAGAACCCACCTTCTAAAACTTGTTCTCCTTCTGGCGGCTCATAAATTCCACCTGTCCCACTAAGTTCATGCTTCAGATGCCACAGAGAGAGCATGAAAGCAGTGGCTTCACACTCAGCGGGGGTGCAGGTTATAGCACAGCACTCCAGTGTGGTCAGTTACAACCAGATCAATGCAAAACCTTCAACCCCCCTCCAGTCCAGTGTGGGACAGTCATTTTCTGCTTTGGTATTTCAGCTAGGAGCTAAGCAAACAACTGCATGGAGAAGTTTTTTTTCTGATCTGGTAAGCTGTAAATGCTCCTGGAAGAAATGGCTTAAAAAGGTTCCCCTTAAACATTTTTTAAATTAAAATAAAAAGTCTGATTGTTTGACAAGACAATCTACAAAATATCTATCACCATAAATGTTAGATATTATCATTTTTTTTTACTCCACCACATACAGTATGTGTGCATCTCTGTGATTTGGTCTTCCAGGTTGGCACTGAGTGCTGCTGAAGAATCTTGGCTATTGTGAGAACGTTTGTGGATTTTCTGTTGTTTTGATTCTTTGCTCTGTTTCTCTGAAAATTAATACCGAACTTTGAATTGGATTGGTTAGTTTTGGGTTGCTGTTTAAGTAAACCCATTTCCACAAATTTTTGGCTGTGCTTTTTTTGTTAAAAGTAACATTTTTGGTAATAAATTTTCAAATGTTAGACTCCCACTTTATTAGTTTTGGTGTTTTTCCGGATGATTGTTTTTTTTGGTGTTGAGCTTTCCCCTTTTGTTCCTGTGTAGGCCAAAGCCTGCTTATAGTTTTTTTTTGGGTGGGTGGCATTTTGAATACTAGCCTACCCTCAGGTAGGCCTGGGGCTAGATTTAGTGGCAGAATTCACAGAAGAAAAAGGCTTTGATAAGGTGGAACTGGGGATATCTACAATATTTATCATATCTCATAAATTTGCATTTGGTCCTGTATTCCAGGATGGATTAAATTGTTTGTACTAATCGACAGCCTCAGTACAGTACATACAAGTAATGTGAATTTGGATAATTTCATTTTAGAATGTAGAATCAGACAAGAGTGTCGCTTTTCAACTCCTAACTATCCATCTTTGGAAGTAGTCAAAGATAAAAAGGGATCTTAAGAGTATCTCTTTAGGCTGATGATAGGGTGCTTTGTATCACAGACCCATATTCAATTTTGCTATTAGTATTACATTTGCTTGAAAAATTTTCATAAGATCTTTAAATTCAAAATGTTTTTTGAAAAGATATGGAACCAATGTAGGGCACGTTTAAACACACAAGCTGTTCTTCTATAGCTCCTATACATGATAATCACGTATTTCTGCTTTCTTTAACCTATGCAGCAATCAGTCTATGGAAGCGAGTAAGTTACATGACACTTAGAGATCTCTGTATTGATATTATGTTTGTGATGTTTATACCGTTACGCTCCAAATTCAATCCCCCCGTAACACACTTTTTCTTCTACTTACAAATTTGAAACTCTCAAAATTGAAATCTGTACAGCTTCCTTGTATCTATACTTAAAGTAATGCTAGCTAATTTGGATGAAAAATCAGCCGGTATTTCTAGTGTAAATCAATAAATTTCTATGAATTAGAGTAATGGGTAATGGACCTTTCAATTATAATTGCAGAAAAGAAGTAGACTTCAGGCATTCGCAAAATGCATTCTACTTCAACAAATGTGCCGTAATTTAACTAAATTGTTAATTGTTCTCATATCTATTGTTTTAAATTGTCTAAAATGCATCCAAGGCAGAATTGAACCTGTGTCTTTTTAGTAAACCTCCGCACACAAACCATTTCGAGCAAAGATTTTGTAAGTTTCTCAGATATCATTGGATCTAAAATGACTCCTAATTCATTAAAATCAATATTTGGAGATGTAATAAAAGTGTGCTGTGAAAAATCAGTTATAATATTTGTCATTACCTTGTAGTCCCAAAGCACATAAGTTCCAATAAGTTCCAAAAGCACTTCTAAAAATGGCCACTGTCAAGCCCCAGCTAGGGCAAACACAGGATGTTTATGAAATAAAAGATTTATTAACACAGTGCTTTTTAACAAAAGCAAGCCCTGTGGAGAACAAAAGGAAAAAGGAATTGCCTGAAGTAAAGGCAATCGAGTCTCAATACAGAATCCAAGGTAAGGTAAAAAAACAGGTCAAAAATTCAAAAATTCACAATAAGCACAGAAAAATGATACAAAAACTCACCGACTCCAGAATGCATTCACAATGAACTGCCAGGAACTTTGGGAGATTTATGGGGTGGAGGGCAGTTCCTGGCGGGGAATGGCAGGCCACTGTGAGGCCACATGCAAAACACACGAGACATAACATAGGCTTAGCTACAGATACATAAAATATAAGGAATACTGCAGGTCATAAATGAAAGAAATAGTTATACATACAAATAAATCAGAAGTGTACAAGAAAAACACAAAACAAGAATGTGAACCCCAGCCAGGGGCAGGAGATATGACATAATCCTATACCATAATCCTATACTTTTGCTCAATTGGAAAAATCTCAATCCACCTTCTAGAAAGTAGCATTGTATATGATTTCAAATTGGAAAAAAATCTATTTTTCTTCAGAATTTGTTCAGAATTTGTCAAGAACGTTTTAAGGTCATTCAGGTCATACCAGGAATACGGTAATCTTTGCATTTTATTTGCCGTTTGTTTCATATGATGAACTCATTTAGATGGAGCCCTCTTGTCTTTGTGGAGTTTCTTTACTCTCCTGAGGTTTTCCTTCTTTGACTTTGGTTTCCCTCCTACTGTCCTAAAGGTGAGGGTGGTGGGAGACCTAAATTGGCACAGGGAGAGAGTGTGTGTGTGTGTCTGTGTCGGGGTGTACATGTGCCCTGCAATGGACTGGAATGATATCTGGTGCTTGGGCCAACCCTGCACGCCGTTTCTGCCAGTATCTGGCCCATTCTGACTCAAAATCGAATTGTCAGGTTCATTATGTGTGTGAGTTTACTGCATCCAGCGTACATGATGTTGCAAATCTTGACAGAGTCAGATAGGATTCTGTTGCATCACATAATAAGAGCAACTAATGAATTACAATAGCATGAAACCACCTCAGATGCCCTTTTATACAATCGCAGATAAGGCTGGACTGTCTTTGTGTCAAACAAATCTGCAACACATTTATTATAATAATAAAACAGGTTGGGCAGAAGTAATTTCCTATATTGAGATTAATTTGTTGAAAACCTGGAAGATGCTCCAAGGACAGAATTCTGAGAAGCAATTTAGCTAGAGTGGTTTACAATAAACATCTGCTAATAACCATACCATCTTAGATGGTCCTGTAAATGCATTCTTCTGACACTAATGTTCTAATCACCTGGAAATCATTTATTATAAGCAACAATTAAAATGAAAATGAAACTGCCAGCTTGTGGTCAGTAAAGTTTTATTTTTTTAGACTTGTGACATGTTACTAAAGCTTGAAGTATCCACCCAGCCATTATTAAATCTGCTTATGCCAATTCTTGGTTCGTGGGTGTCAGAGTCCATATCAGCAGCATTGGGTGCAAGGCCCAAAGGATCCCAGGACAGGGTAACAGACCATCGCAGTGCACATTCATGTATACGCTTCCTCACTCAAATGGGACTATGACAGAAGCATCAAATAACTTTATATGCACAATCTTGGTGTAGGCTCCAGCCTCCTACAGCAAAGAAATGGATTAAGCGGCTCTGAGATTGTGGCAAATGTTTAAAATCAAAATATGAACACAATAAAACCCACAGAGGACTCCTAAAGAAAATTTGAACCAAATGCAGCCAAACTATGAACTAAGCAAAATATGAGCTGTGAGTGTGCAAACAATAAAATTGGATAAAGTTGAATGAACATAAATATTGACTTGTTTTGATTTCTTTTATACTTATTCAATTTGTGTATGTTATCACATAATTTAATTGACTCTTATAATCACTGTATAATTACCCCATAATGAAACTTTTTCAGGTCTGTTAAACTAATGAGAATTTTATTATGTCAGCCTCATTTACTACCACACATAATGACTGCCGACTAAAATGGAAATTCCCTTCAAGTAGATACCAAGGGCCCAAGTGTGCAAGCTTTTTATTTCTTTAGCAATGTTTTCCTGCATTCAGTCAATAATAAATAAAATGCGTCAGTATGATATACAATATAGCACACTGTTAGTCTGACAAATTGCCATGATAATATAGTGCTTGAAAGAAGCAACAACTCCATGACTGCAGATCATGACGGACAGTTTAACTCATGCACAACAGGAGTGTGACTGTTTTTTAATGTTATCGAGGTGGTGTATTTTCAGAAAGATGTCTGAATGAGTTTAGCTTTACAAATACACTATCAGTTTTCTAAACACCACTAAGGTTTAATGATGATCAGGATTCAGGCGTTAGCCTGCAGGGAGAGCCTTTGAAAAGAGTGGATACAGTTAAATATCTAGGATCAGTGGTAGCCTGAGATGGAACACTAGATGAAGAGAGAGCAGTGTGGATGGAGCAATTAGAAGAAGGTATCAGGAGTAAATAGATAGATAGATAGATAGATAGATAGATAGATAGATAGATAGATAGATAGATAGATAGATAGATAGTGTGGTGGATGGCTGGGACACTTGCCCAGCCAGGATGCCTGGAGAACAGAAGGACCGGGAAAGAGGTGTTATCTTCACTGGAACGCAAGAGGGCAGCGCCCCTGGATTGCATTCTGGCCACGGGAATGGAGCTTGGAAGCTCAAGCCTGTTGGGGCTCATGGCCACCACCAGGGGGCACACAGATCATTCCGGAGCTATGGACTGCATCACTTCTGCCACGCCAGGAAGTGCTACCGGAAGAGAAACCGAATGCACCTGGAGTGCTTCTGGGTGCCCACGCAGCACTTCCGCCATACCAGGAAGTGCTGCAGGAAGTTCATCAGGGTGCAGCAGGGTGCAACATAAAAGGGGCCGCTTCACTCCATTCAAGGAGCCGGAGTTGGGTGGCAGGGAACAGAGCTTGCAAGAGAGGAGTGGAAGTAGCAGAAGAAAGGAAAGAAAGGAAAGTAAAGAGGACTGTAAGCTATTTCTGCTGATTTGTGCATTGTTTGGTGCTGTGTGCAGAAGACAGCAATAAAAGCGTGTGTTTTGGGACGTTTTGTCTTAGTGTCTGTTTGTGTCCGGGCTGCATCTTCACAATAGATAGATAGATAGAACTGTTTTAGTCCCCAGGGAAAAATTTGGCAACTGTGTGATCAAAGAATTAAGGTGAAGGTTAAAGGTAAGATTTTTAACACTGTGGTAAGACCAGAAATTCTTAGACATGGGCAGTAAAGGAGCACCGGAGAATGCTGAGATGGATGTGTGGAGTTAAAAGAAAGGAAAGAATAAGAAATGATACAATCACAGGTACAACAAAAGTGGGAAAGATATTTAAGAAAGTACATGAAATTAGGTTGAGGTGGTATAGATATGTGATAGAGAGAGACAATGAATATGTGGGCAGAAGAATGATGGAAATGGAAGTACAGGGGACAAAAAAGTGAGGGAGGTCAAAGCAGTGGTGGAAGGATAAAGAAAAGAAGATCTGAAGGAAAAGGGCTTGTCTGCCAAGGAGGTACAGAACCAAGCTGCTTGGAGAAGTTTGATCAACACATTGAACACACATAGAAGTGGGAAACAATGCAGAAGAATAAGAAGAAGAAGAAGAAGAAGAGTTATTCTAATTCAGGACTGGTTATAAATACATGGGGTGAAATCTTGAAAGCTGCATCAGTATGAGCCTTTCAGTAGAAGTTTATTTTCTAAAGCCCTTCCCTTGCCAACATCAGCTAAAAGCACTTTGGAATAAAATAAATAATTCATTGGATGTTTTTACTGATCAACAGGATTTCAAGCTACTTTTCATCAGCATTGCAATAAAAGCTTAAATAAATGGCTACTATGTAAAAAGATGATCTGAGGTGACTCTCTCAAGGCCATGCAGAAATCTTGACACTTTGTCCTGTAACTTTGTAACTTCAAGACATCTTCTTTAGCTGCTTGGTCACACTTTAGAAAGGATGAATGAATGTTGGCATAACACAGTAGTAGTCATGCTCCTGGCTGCCCGTTTGAAATGTTTTTTTGTCCCTGGTTCAACCCAGTATTAATTTATCTTCTGATTTGCTTGACTCCCTCTAAGAGCAACGCATAAACAAGTGGAGTTTTTTTTTTTTTTGCTTTTAAATCGTGATGTTTGTAATGGCTTTAGTGTGAGCTTTCTTTGAATATCCTTTTAATAAAGGCACGCTGACAACTTCCAGTTACACTGACACTTTCTTTCTTTATGTGGCTGATGCTTCTGTCTCAAATAACTGACAACTAAAAAGCATACAACACAATAGTTGTATAAATCAGTAAATAATTACTGATAGAGCAGGAGTGCTGACAAGTTATGTGACTTTTTGAGACCTACAAAATAAATCAGTGGTGGACACTGAACCATTAAACTGCTTTAGGAATAGCAGCACCACCTCTGGTGTGTATCTTTGTCCACCAGAAGAGCATACTACAAAGTGATTTTATCACTTTTAACCACTTCTGTTAAAAAATTACAGGATTATTATTCAATTCAGTGTTGTCAAAGGACGCCTGACTGGTAAGAAGTTGCTAGGGGCTAGAATAAAAAAAAAGAGTGAGACCTCCACAAAAGGGAGAGAAACCCATACTGGCAAGGAGAGATTAACTCAGCATGATAGTCTGTGAAGGCTGTTGCTGCTCCAGGGTGGCAGTGTCTATAAAGAGGGACAAAATTAGAGAGAGGGAGAGAGAAGGAAGGAAGATTCTAGAAGGAATCGTGCAGTATTCCACCTAGATGCTACAGGGAAGATGACCCAGCAGGTGCCTGAGACTGCCACACTGTGAGTATGCGAGAGGGGATTAATGGGTGGCACTAAATAAGTCATAAAGCTTTAGCCTGGCAGTGCAGGATCAATTAGTGAAAGTAAAATCACTGCATTACCCATGTGAGCTGGTGGACAGACCCAACAATTTAACGTATTACAGTATGATGTCTGGAGCCTTGGGATCCAAACCAGGAACCATCCCAGGACACGAATTCCATTCCATTTAAAGGGTCACTAATGCATGTTACTTTTTAATTTGCACTATTATGTTTCCATTTCACTTGTTGGTTATAATAAATTCTATCAATAGCTTTCAACATTTTAATGTCTGGATTATTGCCCAACATAGTTTTGGAGTCACTGCTTGCTCAATGCAGCCCATAATGGACCTTCATTTTCTTTTAAAAAAATATGAAACCTTCAGTGCTCAGAAATGCCTTGAAATGCAATGACAGCAGTCTGTACTTTTACCTCATATTTTTTTTTTACCTTTTACCTGATGTTAGAATTTCTGGAGTATTGATCAACAATAGCAGTTCTGACTTCACTTTAACAATACTTGAATGTATGATAGGAGACTGGATGCTACCCCTGGGCCCCTGTTTCACTTGTTCTTGCCTTGAAAGTCTAAGCATACAGCAGTCATGCGATCATTGAAATTAAAAAGAGAGCACCAAGACACAAAAATCTTATTGAATTTCCAAGTCGGCACGAGTTTGACAATCGAAGGCACTGTGTTCAGACTAGTCTTCTCAGCAACGGCTTGTAGAGCTACTATTTAATTTTCATAACTTTAGACACTGCTTCAAATATTGTCCTGTTAGCATACTGCAGAGTTAAAGCAGGTCGGCCTGTAGTTTGTGCTGGAAATGCAAACTTTAATCACATTTCAGAACTGAGTGTCGACCCCCTTTGATCGATTATTAATCATTAACTATTTAAAAAAGGCATGTGCTTCTAAATAACACTGAAATAATGCAAGACAATTCATTTTTAAGTGAAAATATTTTTGGTGGCTCAGTGACACCAAACAAATCACATGCTCGTCCATTGTCTATATAGTTTTAGCATCTTCTCCCTGTGTTTGAATTGTTTTCACCAAATTCTCCAGGGTTTTAGCCCCATATTCCCAAAAAAACTCGACATATTCACATAAGTGAAAAACGTTTTATGTATTATGGACATGGAATGCATATGCTCGTAGGACTTGTTTGGACATAAAAATAAATTAGAGTGGAATGGATTAGCGCTAAGACAACATTAGCAGTTGATCCATATAAGGACTCTATAGCACAACATGAACTTCCTTTCTTCAGCCGTACTCCAGCTCTGCCAATTTACCTGATGCTGCTCTACCTGTCGGACTCTACAGCCCAAGTTGTGCTTCCGTCTTTCGTGTCCACTGCCCAGTCTTATTCAGGGTGCCAAGATTCTTCCCAAGACTCACTGACAACCATTTGCTAAGACTGATGGTCTTTAGTGGAGGAACGTCTCCAAAGCGTTTTTGTCTGCCGTGTGCTGCCTGCAGTATTTTTTATGGCTCACTACTCCAAATGGCTCCATCCCTTTCTAAAATCCTGCAGACACTTTATTAGGGTATGTCAGATCTTGTCAATGGAAGTTACAAAATGTATGTCTGAAGAAGAAGTGACAATAAGATGAAGCCATGAAATCTGTTTGTAGTGTAAATCCTTTCAGCCAAGCTTGGTTACAATGGAAGGGAAGGCAATGTGGCAGGCCAATGGAGGAGCTCAGAAGAATGGGCTTGAAGTACCTAACAGTTAGCTCCTGTTGGTGCAAAATATAAACAAACACACACCCTAAAAACCCCAAAACGTGAAATGAATCAGTAACAAACCCACTAATGTGAAAGAGTATCACCACATAGAAAACATACATCTCTCCTAAAATATCAGAAAAAGCTGCCAATGTATGCACATCCCTGAGCTGCTTTTATTTAGCAACAGTCTCTAAATTATCAGTAATGAGCATGTGCATAGTGGACTCAATCAAGCACAGACACGCACACTTGCCAGGGTGTGCAAGACTGCTGTAGTAATGCCACATTTGGGTCTCACAGACATTGGAGATAGCAGGAATGCAGTCAGCAAATGACTACATGCAAACAAATCATAAATTAACTGGCTCTGAAATGTGACACATGCAAAACAACTAGGCATAAAGAGGAGGATGGCTGTCCTTTCATGGTTAAGTGGTGGCTGCACAATTTACATGTACTCGTTTCTGCTGCTTAAAAACATCCTGGTGCGTTCTTTACAACACACACACATTCTACACAGACACAAGAAACTGGAAGAGCATGGGGAGTTCTCTGGATGAGTGTTGCCGAGATTTAGTCAAAGTTGGTAATAATGCCTAAATGAAATGTATGAACTGACCCTCATGCCAACCATGAGGATGCTAAGGCAGTTACTTGCCAGGTTACTTACATTAAAGTGACTAGTGTCAGGGATGCCAGGGGCAATGACCCGGCCGGGACGCCTTGAGGGACCGGAAGAGGGTCTATGCCCACCCTGGATCACGTGGGGGCCGCCATCCTGGTTGCTTTGGGGGCCACGGGTAGGGGGCTTGGAAGCCCAACCCTGTAGGGACCCGTGGTCACCGCCAGGGGGCGCCCCAATGCCTTGGGGACCCTGGACCTCAGCACTTTCGCCACACCAGGAAGTGCTGGGGGGAAGAGGAGCAGGGACACATGGAGAGCTTCTGGGAGAACAGCCGGCATTTCCACCACACTGGGGCGTGTCCAGGGAGGAGTGCCGGGAGACACCTGGAGCCCATCCAGGATGAGATAAAAGGGGCCGTCTCCCTTCATTCGAGGCTGGAGTCGGGTGGAAGCAGGACAAAGCAAGAGAGGAGAGTGGAGGCAGCCCGAAGAGAAGGCATTGTGTGGCCAGGACTGTGTGGGGTTTGTGTGGGTGCACGGACTTTAGTATTGTAAATATTGTAAAATAAATGTGTGGTGGTGATTAACAACATGTCTGCCTGTCTGTGTCCGGGCCGCATCCACACTTGCAAAAAAGTATCACCAAGACCCAGTTCAAGGGTCCTCAGTGTTTTGTGCACTGTAATGAAAACCAAACCACTCAGCTCTTGTATCTTCTTCAGAAAAATCTTTTGTGTAGGGCTGGTAGAATGTTGTATCTAGTTGCTCAAAGTAATGATTAGCTGCTTTTGCACTTCGGCAAAGTAATACAAAGTCTTCAGTGAACTTCATCATCCATTTCCTTGTGTCACGCATATGCGATTAGGAGACAGTTTACAGTTTCTCAGCAGGGCCAAGGGGTGGCACTGTCCAGTAATACTCTCTCATCTTTTCCCTCTGCAGACCCTCAGGAGAACCCTCCACCTAATGATGACACTTCCACCTACCGAGATTCCTCCTCCTGATGACATCATTTCCTGTTCCGGTCCCACCAACTTCCACCTCTTCCTGTCTTCAACATATATATCCATCATCTTTCCTATCTATGTCAGTTCCATTTTGAACTCGTCTTTAAACGCGTCATTCTTTTTTTGCAGTTTTCAGTTTATGAAGTACAAATTCCTCACACACCTTTTTCATGGTTCCTGCCTGTTATTACACCTTGAAATATTCCTAAACTGAGATACACATTACTTTAACATGGCCTTTTCATAACTTCACTTTAACTTAATCCTGATACTCTATATGTTCAATTCATCATAATAACTATTCACAGTGGCTCCAAAATCCGTACTGACCCCTACTCTCTCTTCTGTTTCTTTTTCCGGTTTCTTTGTGGTGGCGGCCTGTGCCACCACCACCTACTCAAAGCATCATGATGCACCAACATTGATGGACTGAAAGCCAGAAGTCTACGTGACCATCATCATCAAGTCCTTCCATGAAAACCCTAAATACAAAGAGGACTGTTTCATTTATGTTAGGTAGAATGCCCAGAGGGGACTGGGCGGTCTCTTGGTCTGGAACCCCTACAGATTTTATTTTTTTTCTCCAGCCTTTGGAGTTTTTTTTGTTTTTTCTGTCCACCCTGGCCATCGGACCTTACTTATTCTATGTTAATTAATGTTGACTTATGTTTATTTTTTATTGTGTCTTCTATTTTTCTATTCTTCATTTTGTAAAGCACTTTGAGCTACATTTTTTTTGTATGAATATGTGCTATATGAATAAATGTTGATTGATTGATTGATACACTGAGCATGCTTTATTTTTCATTCTGTTCCTGTATATAAAATGACTTGGCATTTATCTTAAATGCCGCCCTCTTGTCTATTTTAATGAATAAGATTTCTCAAAATAAATATCACCATTGCTTTACAGAAATGCCATTAAAGTTCCCCATGCACATTTTTAATCAATTGTACACTCAATATAATTATTTGGTATAAGTACTTAATGTAAATTAATTTCATAACAATTAATTATTACCTTCATTTCATTAGCCTCCTTAATCATTTATGCTCATTGCCTGCAGGATGAGAATGTTCGCCCAGGATCCTTTTCAGGGTCTTCCTTTTCTAGACTGACTTTCTCATCTTTTATTTATAATTACCTACCTTGTACTGTACTATTACATTTTTCCTTCAAATGCTGCTAACAAAATTGACTTCTTGAAATGTCATTGCTTTCAAAATCTACACTTAATCAGAATCATTGAAAGGCATCTTGTGGGAATGTGTCACATTTGATTGCTGCAAAGCAAAAGAAATTATTTAAGGCACAAAATATGTCTGAGGATTATTGTGACAGAGCAAAATAAGACCAGGAGATGGTAGGCCAAAATAAAACATAGTAAGGCAAAGCAAGGAGTCATGCTTCTACTCAGCCAGGATGTATGCTAAGGGAAGGACTGGGGGAGAAATCTTGCATGGCAGAGCGAAGTCCCCCTGGGCTAGGATAGTGCCACTGGTTTGGAGCTTGGAAGCTCAGCCCTGTTGGGACCCCTAGTAACTGCCAGGGGAGAACTTCAGAGCCATTCATGGCAGGAATGCTGTTATATGCAGAAGTGCTGCCTGAAGGAGATCACGTGACACATGGAGCAGTTTTTGTTGCTCTATAAAAGGAGCTGCCTCATTCCATTTTGGGAGAGGACAACGCTTGCCTGAGGAGGAGTGGAGGTGGAAGAGACTGAAGAGAGAGAAGAGACCAAGTGCTGTATGCTTGATTGTACTGGTGCTTTGATATTCTTCTTGCTGGAGGAGGAACGTAGGAAAGGTATATTCCACAGGAAAAGTGGCGCATCCCCTGGTGATCTCAATATATATATATATTGTCAGGGATGCCAAGGGCAACGACCCGGCCGGGACGCCGTGAGGGACTGGATGTGAGTCTGCGCCCAACCTGGATCACGTGAGGGCCACCGCCCTGGTTGCTTTGGGGGCCACGGGTTGAGGGCATGGAAGCCCCACCCTGCAGGGGCCCGTGGTTACCGCCAGGGGGTGCCCCAATGCCATGGAGACCTGTTATCTCAGCACTTCCGCCACACCCGGAAGTGCTGGGGGGAAGATTAAAAAGGACATCCGGTGAGCTGCCGGGAGAACAGCCGGCACATCCGCCACACTGGGGCGTGGCCAATGGGGGAGTGTCGGGAACACCTGGAGCTCATCCGGAACATGGATAAAAGGGGCCGTCTCCCTTCAGTCTGAGCTGGAGTCGGGTGGAAGAAGGACGAGGCACGAGAGGAGTGTGGAGGAGGCCTGGAGAAGAAGGCATTGTGTGGCCAGGACTGTATTGGGGTTTGTGTTGTGCACGGACTGTGTCTGAGTGACATCTAATTTGTACATATGGTTGTAAATAAACGTGTGGTGGTGTAAAACAACATGTCCGCCTGTCTGTGTCCGGGCCGGGTTCCCCCGGGTTCCCCCGGTCCCGGGGGAGTCGCCATGGGCAGTCCAATACCTCCCCTGGGACGCTTGGTGGCAGCCTCCTGGCCGACGGTGATTCCCCAACCGCCCGGGGCTCCATGGGAGATGGAGTCCTCCACAGCTTGGTTGGGGCCCAGCATGGCCGCTAGGGGGAGCTGCCTGCTTCCCACAGCCCGGCTGGACGAGCTTTCAGCCCCACCTGGAAGTTCAATTAGGACCAGGTGGTTAATCACCTGGAATGCTTCCGGGTGGGCTATAAAAGGCCCCAGCCACCACCACTCGGAGAGCCAGGGTTGGGAGGAGGAGGACTAAGCTTGCGGAGGAGTGGTGGAAGAGAAGGTGGAGAAGTGAGTTTTGTGGCTTTGTGCTTTTGGGACTGTGTTTGGGCTGTGTGGCACGGGGAAGACGTGTCACACAGCTGAAGAAAAATAATAAAGCCTGAGTGTTTTGTACACGTTGCCTCTGCGTGGTCTGTGCTGGGTCGGGTGCTATATAGCGCCTTTTACAATATATATATATATATATATATATATATATATATATATATATATATATATATGGGGCACTCCAACTCCCCAAATACCCAAAACAAACAGGCTTCGACACAAATATAACAGGCAAAAGAGTCTTTTATTGTGGGAAATTCTTCTTGGTCATGTGTTTCCCTCCACTGCAGCCACAAGTATAATTAAGCACAATCATAGGACAGCTCTTTGTCTTTTCCTCTGTCTTTCAATCCTCCTTGTAAGCTTCATCCACCTTTTACCAGACTCTGGCTCATTGATATGAGACAGACAGCTCCTTTTATCTAATCCCCAGGAGTGCTTCAGGTGATATGACGCTGCAGCTTCGAAGCATTTCCTGGCAATATTAGAAAGGGACTCCCAAATTCTTTAGCTCCCCCTGGCAATCACCACAGGACCGAACAAGGATGTCCCTTGGGACTACAATACCTGGCATGCCTTCTGGGCACCCATCTGGGGATCCAAAATCTGGGCTCACTGCCATCTAGCATCCTGGGGGAGACAAAGCCCTGAGTAACTTGTCTCCCCCCGTCCTTCCATCCTTGGATAAGTTCTGTGGAATTTGGAAGCCAAGTCAGCAAACTGAACTCTTTGTTGTGGTTTAATGTTGGGGCAGATCGGTGAAAGTGTAAATGCATGTCTGTTTCCATTTCAGTCAGGAAGCTTATGACACAGATGGAAAGTCATGAACCTGACCAAGCATTGTTTATATTATGCTGCCTCATCCAACAAGATTAAACTCCATATATAACCCATCATGGCATCAGTCTCAACTGGACCACCATAGAACACAGCTGACAGAAACACTGGTGTTACTGAATGCTTTTCCTCTAATAATAATTTAACAATTTTTTTCTTTCTGTATTGAGCTATGAGTTTGCAATTTTTATAATTTTTCAAATTAAAATGTTCTTTTGGCCCTTATTTTTAAAACTTAATTCTTATATTTAGGTCAGAGTGATGCATATCCTTTACTTGCAACTTTTGTGGTTAGATTAAATTAAAAAAAAAATACAATGGTACTTGTTTCCATGGTACAGTATTAGTCTTTCTATGAACCTTTTGACTGTTTTTAGTTGACTTTCCTATGTGCCCCTCTGGGCATTTTTCATAAAAGCTGATATT